>NW_028270141.1:45671262-45826337 GCF_037043375.1 Chiloscyllium plagiosum
TGCCAGCACCCGGCCCATATCTCTCCAAACCCTTCCTATTCATATACCCATCCAATTGCCTCTTAAATGTTGCAATTGTACCAGCCTCCACCACATTCTCTGGCAGCTCATTCCATACACGTACCACCCTCTGCGTGAAAAATTTGCCCCTTAGGTCTCTTTTATATCTTTCCCCTCTCACCCTAAACCTATGCCCTCTAGTTCTGGACTTCCCGACCCCAGGGAAAAGACTTTGCCTATTTACCCTATCCATGCCCTTGATAATTTTGTAAACCTCTATAAGGTCACCCCTCAGCCTCTGACGCTCCAGGGAAAACAGCTGTTCAGCCTCTCCCTATAGCTCAAATCCTCCAACCGTGGCAACATCCTTGTAATGTAGACCAGGAGATTACTTTGCAGAACACCCACATTCTGTCAGCAAAAATGACCCCTACTTTCCAGTTGCCTGCCATTTCACCATTTCTATTTCAGACTTGCTATAGTGCTCCAACATGCCTCAGGGCAAGTTGGAAGAACAGCATCTTATTTCGCACTTGGGGACCCTGCAACTTACAGTACTCAATATCAACTTCAATAATTTTAGGGCCTGAGCACCTTCTTCCATGTTCTTTATCCATCTGTGCACCACAGGCTTGGTCATCACATGGCCTGCTTTCAGCACAGCCATAGCGTCCAGGGATGGTATAAGTTAGGTAGATTAGCCATTGGAAATACAGAGTTACAGGGATAGAGGAGGGGTGAGAGTTTTGGTAGGATGCTCTTTAGAGTTGGTGTGAACTCGCTGGGCCATATGGCCTGTTTCCACACTGCAGGGTTTCTAAGGATTCAACCCATTTTCACCTACTGAGGGTCCCATAAGCAACTTTTTTCCTCTCTCCTTCACTATCCACTATCTATCCCTTTGTCTGCCCGTCTTTCCTTCCTATCGCTTACTCCTTTAACCCTCCCAGGCCTTGCTTTCAGCACATATACCACCTTTTCCTAGCTATCACTAGCTCTGATGAAGGGTGACTGGACCAAAAACATTAGCTCTGCTTTCTGTTCACAGATGCTGTCAGACCTGCCAAGCTTCTCCAACAATTTATGTTTTCATTAAAGAATTTGACATTATTAAAAAATATGAACAACAGCATTTACTGAGTCACAAAACTGAGATTTTCTGTCAGTACTACACTCAACTAGCCAGTTCAGACTCAGCAAAACATGGCCAAAAGAATGACTCAGAATCTGATAGTCAAAATATTATAGGTACACTGCCCTTTGAGCAACATGTTGTCTGGAAAGTTACATTTAAAAGTGACTGTGACAAAGGTCCATTATGTGGAGTTTCGATTGTGTGTCATTTGTGACTGAGGTAAGGGATCATAAAGATAGGTACATGTAAGACAGACCATATTCTCATGTACTTAATCTATGGAAACTCTCTCAGCATTTCACAGCAGTAACCTACTTAATGGACAGTGTCATTTTTCTGCTACTATCTTTCCTGTACTGCAGGCATTTAGCTTCAGCAAAGTTACAATGGCTCAGGTCTTCCAATCAGAATTGAAAATATTGGAAACCCTATTTTCTGTCCTAATCAGATCAAAAATACACCTACCTTGGAGCTCTCTGTGCAAACGTTTAGGAGAGGCATCTACTCAAGGCCAGGAATCTACTCTGCCAGCAGTGAAGTGGATCAGTGTTGTCTGAGGATATAAATATTCTGAAGCCACGAATATGGGTACTGAGAGAAGTTAACTAACAAGGTTAAGTGAGGGTAGGTGAAGCAGTAAGGTGGCAGGAGGACAGAGTTGAGGCTCCAGGAAAGTGGGTGTGCCTGTGTGTCTCACAGAGAATTTAGTTTAGCGACAATGGAGGAAATACAATCTCAGATTCAAGGAGGTTCACATGGGGAGTTGTTGGGTTGAATCCACTCAGGGTAGAGTCAGTGGTGGCAACGGGGGTCAGCTTTATAATTACGCAGGAATTCAAGCAGGTTTTAACAGTTTAACATTTCTTGGATATCTATTAAACTAAATCAGTCAGAACTCTCCAAAGTCTCCAATTATAACGAAAACATTGGGGCATTTTCAGATGTTGGATAAAGGTACCACAGAGGTTTCAACAACCAGGGCAATTTCCGGAGATTCAGCTGCACCAAATCTCTATATGGTCTCAATACACTGTTGGAGCAACTATATTCTCAGTGGAAGACCTGAACCAAATATATTTTAATGTATTTTAGTGCACTGTGGTTAGGTATCATGCACTTAAAAATGAGAACGGTGTGCGTTTGGGGCAGAAAAATCAAATCACAATTATAATGCAAATAACTGTGTGGAGAATGCATGACAAGCAATCATGCAGCAATAGGAACTTGGAGGCGATTTTGTACTTGACCAAAGACAATAGATCTGCTGTAATATTGAAATCACAAGTGGTGACAAATGCACAAGTTCATTTGAGAAGAAGAAATTAAGGATCAGCTTAACTGTTAATGCAAAATTTCCCTGGAGATGGATAAGAATTTTCAACTCATTGGTTATACTTTGTTGGTGTCAAATATTAACAGTTTCCAACTAAGATGTTGCAAATGTGAGCACAGAATCAGAAATTATTCCATACAGCACAAGTTGTGCAACATAAGTATAAATAATAGTGAGGTTCTAACCTGGTTCCACTTCTGCTTGTATGAAGGATCTCTGACTGAAGACAAGTATTTTTGAATTTGTTCAATTACTCCTTGATAGTACACTAATGCAGAATCATAATTTCCCAATAAGGCATATTCTCTGCCCAACTTCACATTTTCACTGATCTCATGGAGACTCATTTTCATTGCATTCTATGGGAAAAAAACACAAACTGTTTAAAACTTCAGGAAACCACCAATTTTTACAGGAGCATAGAGTATATTTACAAGTTCTATCCTAAAGTAATTTCACTCTATTTTAAATTAAAAAGTGGATTTCCTATTGCTACTCATACAGAAAAATATTTTTCCCAAGACACATAATCAAGTACTACTGCATTATTCCTCTGAACTAAGTCACACCAAGGTTTCTATCAACTAAAACTAAGCAGACAATAATGATCCTCAGATAGCACTCTATTACCTGGCTAACATTCTTACCTCAATTATTTACACCAAAAACAGAGGTTAATTTGTATTCGTTACTTGTGTGACTATATCTGGGCCTGGATATTCTTAGAACATAGAACAGTACAGGAACAGGCCCTTTGTCCCACAAAGTGATGTCAAAATTAACTTAACCTTCTGCTTGCCCATATCCCCCCATTTCTTGCATATTCATATTCTTATCTAAAAGTCCCTTAAATACTCCCATCACAACTGCCTCCACTAACGCAGCAACATACTTAAGACTCCTACCACTGTAAAAAATATGCCCCTCACATCTCCTTTGAATTTTCCCCTTCTCACCTTAAATGCATGCCCCCTCGCATTAGTCATTTCAATTCTGGGGAGAAAGATTCTGATTGTCAACCCTAAATATGCATCTCAATTTTATAGACTTCTATCAAGTCTCCCCTCAGCCTCTTCCACTCCAGAGCAAACAACCCAAGTTTTTCTAGTCTCTCCTGCTAGGTATATGCTCTAATCCAGAAGTCATCTTGGTAAGCCTCTTCTGTACTCTCTCCACGCCTCCATATCTTTCCGTGAATGTGATAACCAGAACTGAACACAATATTCCGAGTGTGGCCTAACCAAATTCTTATAAAGCTGCAAAATAACATCCCGACTCTTATAAACAACTTCCCCGACCAAGAAAGGCAAGCATGCCATACGCATTCTTTATCACCTAAGCTACTTGTGTGGTCACTTCTAGGGAGCTTTGGACTTGAACCCAAAGATCCCTTTGTACATCAATATTGTTCAGGGTCCTGCCATTAACTGTATACATATCCTGAACATTTGATCTCCCGAAGTGTAGCACCTCATGCTTACCCAGGTTAAAGGATGGCACGGTGGCTCAGTGGTTAGCACTGCAGCCTCACAGCACTAGGATCCCAGGTTCGATTCCAGCCTCGGGTGACTGTCTGTTTGGAGTTTGCACAGGCTCCACGTGTCTGCATGGGTTTCCTCCGGGTGCTCCGGTTTCCTTCCACAGTCCAAAGATGTGCAGGTCAGGTGAATTGGCCATGCTAAATTGCCCATAGTGTTAGGTGCATTAGTCAGAGGGAAATGGGTCTGGGTGGGTTACTCTTCGGAGGGTCAGTGTGGACTGATTGGGCCGAAGGGCCTGTTTCCACACTGTAGAGAATCTAATCTAATCTAAACTCCATCTGCCATTTCATTGTTCCCACATCTGAAATTGATTATAATCCCACTGTATCCTTTGACAACCTTCTACACTATCCACAACTCCTCCAATTTTTGTGTCTGCAAACTTACTAAACCACTCATCTCCATTTTCACCCAAATCATTCATATATGTCATAAACAGAGGTCCCAGGTACAGATCCTTGCGCAACACCTGTGATATTAAAGAGTTAACTTGCTCTGCAGACCTGTAGGAAATTGGATGTCCCGAGGCTAGAGTGGGATGCCTCTGACTGAGATAGATTGTAAGAAATTACATCATCACCTCCTATTATTCAGAGCCATTTACATTGTTATCTCCTACTATTTACATTTTCATTTCTTATTCAGGAATCAATAAGAACATTATAGTTGAAACTTGACTACTCCACTATAGTTACAAAAAATACAATTCACACCAGATCTGGCCAGTAAAGGTCGATTTGCATTTCATTATTTCTGGAGATGATGTGGTCACTGCATTGTGTCGAGAATGGCATGTGACTAGGGTTGAGGAGAAAGTGAGGTCTGCAGACGCTGGAGATCAAAGCTGAAACTTTATTGCTGGAACAGCACAGCAGGTCAGGCAGCATCTAGGGAACAGAAGATTCGACGTTTCGGGCACATGCCCTTCTTCAGGAATGAGCAGAGAGTGTTCAGCAGGAGAAGATAAAAGGTAGGGAGGAGGGACTTGGAGGAGGGGCGTTGGAAATGTGATAGGTGGAAAGAGGTCAAGGTGAGGGTGATAGGTCGGAGTAGGGTGGAGGCGGAGAGGTCAAGAAGAAGACTGCAGGTCAGGAAGGCGGTGCCGGGCTGGAGGGATTCGGCTGAGACAAGGTGGGGGGAGGGGGGATGAAGAAACTGGTGAAGTCCAAGTTCATCCCCTGTGGTTGGAGGGTTCCCAGTCGGAAGATAAGACGCTCCTCCTCCGACCGTCGCGTTGTTGTGGTTTGGCGGTGGATGAGTCCAATGACCTGCATATCCTCGGTGGAGTGGGAGGGGGAGTTGAAATGCTGTGCTACAGGGTGATTGGGTTGGTTCGTCCGGGTGGCCCAGAGGTGCTCTCTGAATCGCTCCGCAAGTAGGCGGCCTGTCTCCCCAATATAGAGGAGGCCACACCGGCTGCAGCGGATGCAGTAGATAATGTGGGTGGAGGTGCAGGTGAATCTGTGGCGGATATGGAAGTTTCCTTTGGGGCCTTGGAGAGAAGTGAGGGGGGAGGTGTGGGCGCAAGTGTTGCACCTCCTGCGGTTGCAAGGGAAGGTGCCGGGAGTGGAGGTTGGGTTGGTGGGGGGTATGGATCTGACAAGGGAGTCGCGGAGGGAGTGGTCTCTACGGAAAGCTGATAGAGGAGGGGAGGGAAATATATCCTTGGTGGTGGGATCCGTTTGGAGGTGGCGGAAGTGACGGCGGATGATGCGCTGATGTGACTAGGGTTGTCCTGTAACCATTACTGACTGAGATGTAAAGATTTTGTATAAAGGGAGAGCTTCGCAACCCTGGCAAAAGGTGTTCAGGGTTTCTCCAAAGCTCGTACTGTACTGTGCTTCATAAAATCTTGGTTGTCCACAGAAGTTGGCATGTTGCAGCTGCATCAAATGTGTAAGAATCTCAGGAAAAGGAACTTAACACACCACTAGTCACAGACCTCCAGAAAGAAAAACACTTTCACCACTGTCCTCTGCCTTCTATGGAAAGGCAATTCTGAATCCAAGCAGCCAAGTCACCATGGATCCCATCCATCTTAATATTCAGGATGAGCCTACCACGAGGAACCTTGTCAAAAGCCTTACTAAAATCATAATACAACACCCTCTGCTCTACCCTCATCCATCACCTTCGGCATCCCCTTGGAAAATTTAATTGAGTAAGACATGACCTCCTTATGCAGGGCTATGCTGATTGTCCCGATTAGTGCATGTTTTTCCAAAATGTATATAAATTCTATCCCTAAGAATTCTCGTCGGGGGATCCAAGATGGCGGCGACCCAGCAAGTCTGAGTCTACAGTGCTCCTCCCAAGACTAGGGTAAAGTGGGTCACCCACCCCCACCACACTCACCAAATCATTTATAATAGTTGTTTAATTTAATTAGTTGTTTAATATTAAACTTAAACAATCTAATCTTTAGTTAAAATGACTAAAGGGAAGGGAGCCCGCAGCTCTCAACAAGCAGGACCCCCTCCCCCACCCTCTCCAGCTGCAGCAAAGGCGTCCACAGCTGCCCCGGGGGACTTACCTACATTGACAAGCCTTGACGAGATGATCTCCAAGCTGGATACGAAGATCGACGCTTTTATCGAGGAGTCCCGAATTCGATGGGACTCACTCTCGGCCACGCTGCAGAAGCACGACCGAGACATTAAAGAAATCGAGCGCCGAGTCGGAGGGGCGGAGGTAAAGGCCGCGACCTCCGAAACTACAGCGCAATCGGCCGTGGATCAGGTCCGGACTCTCGAACAGCGAGTCCGGACCTTAGAGAATTACGTTGACGACCTCTATAATCGAGGTCGCCGAAGAAATATTCGTTTGCTGGGCCTTCCCGAACGGGAAGAGGAAGGCCAGCTTACAGCATTCCTCCAGCAGTGGCTGCCACAGCTTTTAAATCTGGAGGCTGGATCAGGCCAGGTAAGGGTGGAATGTCCCGACCGGATCGCAATACGCGGACCCAGCTCGAACCAGCGCCCACGCCCGGTCCTGTTCCGGCTGCAGAGCTATAAGGAGAGGCAGATACTTCTAGAAGCCTCTAGAAATCTCGGAAAAGACCCCCAAGCTATGATCTATAAAGAATCCAAGATTATGTTATTCCAGGACTTTTCCCCAGCTCTGATCCGAAAGAGGAAGGCATTCGACGAGGCGAAGAAGCGTTTAAGGGACTTAAATATTCAGTACTCCTTACGCTACCCAGCGACGTTACGCTTTAACCATGAAGGATCCATATATAACTTCGGATCGCCAGAAAAGGCTAAGGGATTCTTGGACTCTCTTAGATAAACTGTAAGACATAATGGATGTTGGTTTGCCTTTCCCCCCACTTTGGTTTATATCCCCTTTTTTTTCCTCTTACCTTACTGTTTAATATTATCATGGGGGGTGGGGAGAGGGATTTGATTTTCTCCCCCCCCCCCGGGGTTGTTTTCTTTTATTATTTTATGTATATATGAGGGATGTGTGTGTGTGTGTGTATATATATATATATATATACATATATATTCTAAAAGCTGGGGGGTTTGGTTAATGTTGGTGGGGGGAGGTGGTTACCTTATTCAATTTTACCTCTGTCTCTAGGAGCAGGGTTGTTTTCCCTTGTTATTTTGTATTATTATATTTAATTATTATTTGTCGAGGTGGTAATTTTATAGTTATATGTTTATATATGGTATTAACATTACCAAATATATCCAGGTGTTGGTATGGGTGTGGGTGGGTGCTCACTGTTAACTCGAGCTTTGTATTATATTTGAATTCTCCTCATTTTATTGAGGAGTGCCTGGGTCAAGGGTGGGGCATTGGTTGGGAGAGGATATGATGGACTTTTGGAGAGGAAGTGACACCCCCTGGGAACAAGGGGGAAAATCTCCACTTAGATACGTTTTATATTTTTTTTATTTAGAAATAGTTTTTTATTGTATTGTTGTGGGTGTATTAGAGAGGCTTTATTTTTGTAAATTTTATATGCTCTATGCTCGGGATGTTCTGGATAGGGTTCCCCCTCCCGAGGGGTGTTGGATTGGCCCCGGTGATTATGGTTGATCAGTTGGTTAAGTGGTGCACCTGGAATGTAAAGGGGAGTAATTCGCCAGTCAAAAGGAAGAAAATATTATCAAATCTTAAGAAGGAAAGGAGTTGATAATAGCTCTCCTACAGGAGACACACCTGTCGGATAAGGAACACTTGAAATTACGACAGGGTGGGTTTGATCAGGCCTTTTTTTCTTCTTTTAGCTCAAAAAGCAGGGGAGTTGTTATTCTTGTTCGAAAGAATTTCCCTTTCAAAATCCTAAAGCAGATAAAAGACGAATCTGGACGATATATTTTGATTAAAGCCCTTACAAATGGAGAGGAATATGGGATTTTAAATTTGTACTGCCACCCCCCCCCGGCACACCCCTTTAAATTTATAACGGAAGCCTTTTCAAAATTGATGGCTTTTGGTGCCCGTCATATAATTATAGGGGGAGACTTTAATTGTATTATGGATCCGGAAATAGATAGGATTCCCAAGAGTACTGCAGGAGTATCTCCGAGATCTGGACAATTGATGGATCTGAACAAAGAATTAGGATTAGTAGATATATGGAGAAGTCTTCATCCACAGGGCAGAGATTTTTCTTTCTACTCTAATCCACATAAATGTCATACCAGAATTGATATGTTTTTTGCCCCCTCGATTTTTTTAAATTCCATATCATCCTGTAAAATAGGTAGTATAGCAATTTCCGACCACGCTGCTGTATATATGGAAACTAAGGCGAGGAACAATGGGACATCCCCTCGGCATTGGCATATGGACCCCTTCTTAATGAAAGATAGTAAATTTGTAAAGTACTTCTCTCAAGAATTTAAAACTTTTTTAGAAATTAATTCAGGTACAGCTCGCAACCCGTCAATGATGTGGGAGACCATCAAAGCTTACACGCGAGGTTTGATCATCTCCTATTCAGCGACCCAGAAGAAATTGAAGGGGGAACAACAGCGTCTGCTTGAAGCTCGCTTAAAAGCAGCTGAAACAGCATACACTGATAGACCTTCTATTATTAAATTGCAAAGGATTACGGCTCTTAGGATAGCTCTAAACACGACGCTTACTCAAACGGCTAAGAGGGAAATATTATTTGCAAAACAAAGGTTATATGAATATGGCGACAAACCGGGTAGATACTTAGCATTTCTTGCAAAGAAAAAAAAAAGCCTCTCAGACTATTACGTCTATCAAGGAAAGTACGGGTATTTTGACTCATGATCATAAAAAGATTAATGCGATCTTTAGAGAATTTTATTCTGAGTTATATAAATCGCAGGATTGTGAAGATAGGACGAGGAGGATGCAGTCATTTTTAAAAAATTTGACCTTTCCAGACATAACTCCGGAACAAGTATCGGTCCTAAATGCTCCTCTTACAGTCCAAGAAATACTTGATGCAATTAGGCAACTTTAGAGTGGTAAGGCACCGGGCCCAGATGGTTTTCAAGCTGAATTCTATAAAGAATTTACAGAAATATTGGCTGGTCCACTTATGGACATGTATAACTATGCATATAGTCAGGGCTGTCTCCCGCCTTCGCTGAAAGAGGCAAATATCTCTCTTATCCTTAAAAAAGGAAAGGATCCAAAAGATTGTACATCATATAGACCAATATCCTTGCTAAATTTAGATTTTAAAATCTTTTCTAAAATGTTAGCACTGAGACTAGAAAGGATACTGCCACATATTATAAAGGAGGATCAGACGGGATTTATTAAGGGCCGTAGATCATCCAATAATATTAGAAGGGTTTTGAACATGATTCAAGCCTGTCATCAGGGAAAGATACCAGGAGTAGTGGTTTAATTAGACGCGGAAAAGGCATTTGATAGGGTTGAATGGTCATATTTGTTTTACACATTGGAAAGGTTTGGCGTTGGACAGGTGTTTACCAAATGGATCTCAACATTGTATAGTGATCCCAAAGCAGTTGTGGTTACTAATGGATTAGGTTCGGATAGCTTCAGTGTGGGTACGGGCTGCCGTCAGGGATGTCCCCTCTCGCCATTGTTATTTACGCTAATAATTGAACCACTAGCAGAAGCTATACGAGCTGATCCTAATATAACGGCCCCGAGGATTGGTACAGGTAAACATAAAATTACCCTTTATGCAGATGATGTTCTTCTATTCCTCAGTAATCCTCTGATGTCCGTACCTCGCCTAATCCAAGTTATTAATACATTTAGCGCATTCTCAGGCGATAAAATTAATTTTTCAAAATCGGAGGCTATGCCAATGGCTGGCCTTGCTATGATACCCCACTTAATGGACAGATCCCTTTTTCCCTTTCGTTGGTCCCTGGAGGGCTTCTTATATTTAGGCATTTTTATTACTCCGGTATTTGGTCAGTTGGAAAAGGCTAATTTTGTGCATTTACTGGAAAGGATAAGGCAGGACCTCCAGCGATGGGGAGACCTTCCACTTTCCTGGTTGGGTAGAATAGCACTAATCAAAATGAATGTCCTGCCCCGTCTCCTATATCCTATGAGAATGCTTCCGGTGATGCTGCCAAGGCTGGCTCTACGTAAATTATATGGCTGGCTGGGTTCCTTTATCTGGAATCATAGGCGGCCCCTCATTAAGCTGAAGAAGCTACAGCTTCCACAGACAAGGGGAGGATTGGATTTCCCAGACTTTAGGAAATATTAGTTAAGTTCCCTATTAAGTTACATAGCTGATTGGGTCTTGTCTGATCCACAATCAATCTGGTTGGACATCGAGGCCTCTCAAGTAAAATACCCACTTATTAACCTTTTATTTTCAGACAAGAGGAAAATCATTACAGATCACTGTAAAAACCCTATAATACTAAATACAATTAAGGCTTGGAATATAATGCGGCAAAATGAGGGCAACTCACATAAAACATCCCCCTATGCACCGATAGTGGGAGCATGGGGATTCCAACCGGGGTTCGCAGATGCCACTTTTAAACTCTGGAGATCCAGGGGTATCTCATGTTTAGGGGACCTATTTAAAGATGGGGTCCTGATGTCTTTTGAACAGCTGCGTCAGAAATTCAGATTACCTAATGGAGACCTCTTTCGATACTTCCAAATTCAAGATTATATACAGAAGAAGACTACGTTATTAGATAGTCTTTATAAATCAGAGAGAGAATGTAGTGTCCTATGACCAATGGGGGTATCTTCCGTCAGTACTATTTATCATTTACTACATGATGAAGTATCGGGAGATATGGATAATCTGCTTAAAACATGGGATCAGGATTTGGGACTAGAAATCTCTATAGAAACATGGAATGATATTTGGGAAAATGCTAGAAGAATTACTATCTGTAACAGAACCCAGGCTATCCAGCTGAAGATACTTCATAGGGCCCTTATAGCACCGGTTCGACTGGCAAAATTTAAGGCAGGAGCATCTCCAATGTGTCCTAAATGCAAAATAGAGGTGGGCACTCTTGTACATTGCCTATGGACCTGTCATAAGATCCGTAGATATTGGAATAAAGTAGCAAGTACCCTGACAGAAATTTTAGGAACGGAAATTAAAGTGGACCCTGTATCTCTCCTTTTGGGCTTTTCGAACTTTCCCTCCCTGGACACGTACGGGAAGAGACTATTTTCTATTCTTTCTTTCTGTGCAAGGAAAAATATTTTGGTGAACTGGGTAGCTGAGGGCCCCCCTGGACTTTCAAATTGGCACAGATTAATTATGGAATGTATTCCCCTTGACTTCCTCACAAATATGGTGCACCTAAAGACCGAATTATTTTATAAAATATGGCAGCCCTTTTTGAATTACATAAATACAGATATTTCGACTATCCTAACAAGGGCTTTTATTTAATTGAGATTACAAACCTGGCTGGTCCGGGGCACCTCGGGAGAGGAATCCCGCACGAATACGGGTTTTATTACATCTGATGTTAACACATTCAGAGCATGTAAGAGACTTAAAGATACACTCTGGTTAGTTGTAGGTTAGATTAGTAGATAGTTGAGTTTTGGTTTTTTTTCTTCTTTTTCGTTTTTTTTTCCCTGTCTCTTGTTAAATTTTGGCTATTGTATATTTGAGTTGATTGTATATTAATGTTTATATCTGAGAGTTTTGTTTATTTTTGTAAACTTGTAAAAATGTTAAATTTCTAATAAAAATATCTATTTAAAAAAAAAAGAATTCTCGTCAACAGCTTCCCAACCAACTGACGAGACTTACCAATCTATAGCTTCCTGGATTATCCCTATTTCCCATCTTGAGCAGGGGAACAACATTAGCAATTCACCAGTCCTCCAGGACTCATCCAGTGGCTAGTATGGATACAAAGACCTTGGTCAGGCTCCAGCAATCTCTTCTCTTGTCTCTTGCAGTAACCTGGGATAGGTACCATTGGGCCCTGCGGATGTACCCACCTCACTGCTCTTCAAGAGACCCAACACCATTTCTTCTTGATCTCAAAATGCCCTAGCGTATTAGCATGCCCCACACTAATCTCTTTCTTCTATATCCTTCTCCTCGGTGAATACTGATGCAAAGTACTCATTTAGGATCTTGCCCGCATCCTCTGGCTCCAAGCACAAGTTGCCTCTTTTATCCTTATCCTCTCCATAGTTATCCTCTTGATTTTAATGTATATATAGAAGATCTTGGGATTCTGTTTAACACTACTTGCCAAGGTCATTTCACAGACTCTTCTGCTCTCATGATTCCCTGCTTGAGTTCTTTCTCGCTTTACGTTCCTCACATGCCCTGTTTGATTATAACTTCTTAAACTTTATATATGCTTCTTTTTTGCCTTTCTTGGCAAGAGCATTTGGTGTCCACTAGCAAACACCATTTTCCATGACAGATGGTTACCCCAGGGTGTGGAATCCATCATTTTCCCCACCAGTGACATCTTGATTTGATCCTGTAGATGTCTTTTAAGTTATATTACCTTATGTTGCCTTTTTATTTATTTTTGATTTGCATAAATTTATTTCTTGGTTTTGAGAAAGGGTACTCAGATGCGTGTACATTTAGTTTTCCTAAAAGAGCATTTAGATTATATAGAGTAAACCAGTATTAGGGGGATTGTTTAGAGTGATGTTTGTGATAAGCAGTAGGTAGAAACTAGAATGCTTAGACAGACTGTGTGCACTTCACAAACAAACTTGGAGGTCCTCTAACAGGGAGGGCATTGTCAACGTCAGACTGGAAATTTTCCACAATCCTATATCAAATAGCAAAATCAACTCCATGGACATAAGTGCTGCTGTTAAACCTTCCACTGGAAAGGAAAGGTTATCTACCAACAGTTTTCCCTCAGCTGTCGCGCCCAGGAATGTGCGCCTCACTGAGGTCACATGTCAATTGGAGAATTGATAGCTCATGTGGTTCCACTACAGTTCTTTGTTCTGGACAGCAACCCTCAAGGTTGCTGTATTCTAATAAGTATTCTTATTCTAAAAGTTCAAGTTGTAAAATGTAAACCTTTTTTCTTTGACCAAAAAAGTGATCCCACTAATTGTAGTTCTCCAGACAAGAGGAAGTGCGACAGCACTTTTTAGGCTAGCTTTTCCAGTCCCCTCCTTAATCATAGTGAGCAGGGTTATCTTGAAGAGATCACAGATGCTATTGTCCAGACACTGTTCCAACACAGATATCCAACCACATTCATGCATCTATTACCAGTGCACAGAACAACCTCGTTATCCACAAATGAATTATCTGAATTTTGGATTATCCGAACAAGATCTCAAGATCCCGTAAAAATGTTACATCAAATCGGTGGAGGATATATCTAGCAAGACCCTTTGTTCCTGAATTGTGAATGTATATTCCTAGTAGTTGATTCTCCATGCTGTGAACGTGCATTCATAAAACTACCATTCAATGTCTCTGATTTTCAGTTCTCTCCAACTTAGTCATTTGCGCTCACGAAAGTGAAATGTCTGTGCAAGCCACTAGGTGGCACGTTTGTCAGCAAATCATTGCAAGCTGCAGCTAGTTTTGGAATTGCTTTATCTTTTGAAATTCTCACTCAAACAGGAAGGAACTTATCAAAACTCATTACATTTTACTTTCAGAAGAGGTTATTTATTCCACTTTACTGTGCTTTTGAATTTGTTTACCTCAGAGTTGCACACTATTTGCAATGATGCATGACTGAGTGGATAACACCATGATTTTATTTGTAAAATAATAAATTTTTAAGCAAAATAGAGTGTTTGTACACATTTTAATCGATTGAGTGAAATAAAAACTCCATAAACACTTTTTTTTACATAATTATGTTCAGTATGGCTTCCTTTGTTTACAATCAGATCAGTTATCCAAACAAAATAGTCCCCACCCGTCTCGGTAAAATAATCACGGTTGTTCTATGCATATTTTTGACTTTGCCAATTGTTATAAACTATGTGATTCACTAAAGTCCTTTAAGCAAGAATATCTGCCATCCTTACCTGGTCTGACCTACATGCGACTCTAGACCCACGATCATGCAATTGACTCTTAACTAGGGAATTAGGGATGGATAATAATTTTTTTCCTTTAAACAAATATTTTCTTAAAAATTAGCACACAAATTCAGAACTGTGGAGAGGACAGACAATTTTCAAGAACGCATAGGCTGGTGTAATGGACAAATGGCAGATGAAATTTAATGATGATGTTATACATTTTTGGTTAGAAGAATCAACAAAGGCAATATAAAAGATAATCTTCCAAAGAGATGCATGAAAAGAGGAATCTGGGGCTGTTTTTTCTCAGATGTTATTACACACCTCTGGAATAGGTGGGACTTGAATCTGGCCGTCCTGGTCCAGGGGTAGAGACACTGTCATTGCGCCAAAACAGGACTTTATATGTGCACTCATTGAAAGTGGCAAAGCAAATTGAAAAACTGATTAAAAAAGTATTAAGATCCTGGGATTAACAGAGGTAGAGTACACAAGAAAATTACAGGGAATGAGCAGAAAACACTGGTTTGACTTCAATTAGAGCAGCGTGTCTGATTAGCATCACACTTTTGGTAGGATGTCGCGTTGCCATAGTCTTACCAGACCAGAGGGACTTCTCTCATTAGAAGGAGGCAAGTGGTGGTGCTGAGGGCCAACAAACCTCAGACGAGGAAAGAGGTTGTGGAGGAGAGTCCTTCATGGTAACCTCAAAGCGGTGATGGGAATTAAACTCATGCTGTTGGCATCACACTACTCTGTAAACCAACAATCCAGCCGACTGAGCTAAACTGATTCCTCTGGAAGGATGCAAAGAGGTTTTGAAGAGTATGTAGCGAAGATTCATAACAGCGGTCTCAGGGATGAGATCTGTTTTGCAGATACTGTACATTGAAAAGCTCTTAAAGAGAAAAGGTTGAGAATAGATTTACACCAGCTTATGCCTTCTTGAAAAGGTTTGTTCAATATATTGTTTCAGTTGTATGACACTGTAATCTTTTGCTATAAATTCTGTGTATGATCCTGCTTCATCTGAGCAGCACTTCGAAAGCTAGTACTTTCAAATAAACCTGTTGGACTATAACCTGGTGTTGTGATTTTTTTACTTGTTGAAAATTGACTGTCCTCCTCAGTTCACAATTCTAGTGTTAACTTTTAAGAAAGTATTTGTTCAATTAGATCGTATCAGATCTGTTCAATTCCATTTACATGAGGAACTATTTGCGAAACGTTTCAGAGAACAGCTCTGGGACACCCGCACCAACCAACCCAACCGCCCAGTGGCTGAACACTAACTCGCCCTCCCACTCTGCCAAGGACATGCAGGTCCTTGGCCGCCTTCATTGCCGGGGGGGGGGGGGATATAGTAGGCTATGGGCCAAGTGCAGATAAATTGGATTTGCATAGTTTAGTTAGCACAGACATGGTGGGCTGAAAGGCCTGCTTCTATGGCTATGACATCCCATTGATTTAGCCTAATGTAATTTCTCCACCAGCAGCTGTTTGGTATACAGAACAACCTCAATTATCCAAATGAGGTGGGAATGGAGTATTTTGTTCAGATAACTGATTGCTCGGGTAACTGATCTGATCGTAAACAAAGGAAGCCATACTGAACATAATTATGTAAAAAAAAAAGCGTGGCTACAGAGTTTTAATTTCATTCAATTGATAAAATGTGTACAAACACTGAATATGGTTTAAAAATTCATGATATTTTACAAATAAAATCATTTCATGTAAATAAAATTCATGAGGTGGAGGTCGCTCCACATTCACTCCATTCGCTTAACATTCACTCCATTCTGACAAAGAACCATGACAAACTTTCTTACCATCTCCATTTCTCTCTAAATGCCTCACTTTCCATTGTCTGAAGATATAAAAATTACCAAATGGCAGCTCTCTTCAAACAACAGATACTTGCATGAATGCACATTTGCCTTTTGTAGCTGTCACTCTCTAGTTTACTGCTCCATTCAGCAACATTCATCACAAATTGATCTCTATTCTACCTTAAACATGCACCTGGTCTTTTGGCAGTCATACTTCCAGGACTTCAACCATTACATTCTCCTTTCACATCGCCCAGTAAACACTTTCCCATTTCACCCACAGCCATATCTTTAGTTGGCTTTATTATTTTGTTGCCATTCTTTTCACAAGAATATCCTTCTCATATAAAACGATAAGATGTAGGAACAGAACTAAGGCATTCAGTCCATTGAATCTGCTCTTACATTCAGTGTGATCTACCGTCGATCTGATAATCAACTCCATTTTCCTGCCTTTTCTCCATACCCTTGATTTCCTTAATGATTTTTTAAAAATCTGTTGATTTCAGTCTCTCTTAATGGCCAATCCTCAAAACTTCCTGCAGTAAAGAATTCCACAGATTCACTACCCTCAGAGAAATTGCTCACCTGTCTTAAAAACGTGTGACCACTTATTGAAATTATGCACTCTGGTCCTAGACTTTGCCACAAGGGGAAACAACCAGTCAAGTTGCATAAAAATCTTACATACTTCAATAATGTCACCTCTCAGTCTTCTATATTCCAAGGTGTACAGGCCCAATCTTATCAACCTCTCCTCATAAGACAGTCCTTCCAAAGCTGGCATCAGTCTGGTGAACGCAGTGGACTGCATTCAATGCCAGTATAGCTTTCCTTAGATAAAGAGCCCAAAACTATTCACAGTACGCCAGCTATGGTCAGACAAGTGCTTTGTATACTTT
Source organism: Chiloscyllium plagiosum (assembly GCF_037043375.1). Lineage (NCBI taxonomy): Eukaryota > Metazoa > Chordata > Chondrichthyes > Orectolobiformes > Hemiscylliidae > Chiloscyllium > Chiloscyllium plagiosum. The sequence goes on from NW_028270141.1 coordinate 45,688,455, forward strand.
TAACTAAACCTCTCTACTTTCACACTCTATTCTCTTTGAAATAAAGGTCAACATTTCATTTCTTTTCCTTATTACCACTTGAACTTGGATACTAGCTTTCTATAATTCCTAAATCTTCCTGTTCTGTAACCTTATGCAGTTTCTCTCTTTAAATACTATTTAGCTCCACTATTCTTACTGTAAAGTGTGCACTTCACATTTCCCCACATTTATTCCATTTGTGGAGTTTCTGTTCACCGACCTAACCTGGCTATATCCCTGACTTCTCTCTTATCTGTAAAGGTTTCCTTCCTCTAGGTTACAAATCCTCTTATGATTTTCTGTTTGCACCAACACTTACACTTCAACTTTGCACAAAACGGAAAAACTATGAAAACCAAGGAACAATGTCATGTGAAGTCTCATCCTGGCCATAAAAAAGTCACTAACAACAATTTTTTGGACTATTTCGAGTTATTTGAATCAAAGAAAATGCTGCAAAGAAAATTAAACTGCATTTTGAAAATTAACTGATCTCCTGTGCCATGTTCTTTTGAACAGTATAGCCAATGCAGATGAACAAAAGCAGAAGTAGGCCATTTGGTTCTTTGAGTCTCCATCTAATCAAATCATAGCTGATATTCTAACTTAACACAATTTCCCGACATTATCTCCATTTCCCTTTATGGCTTCAATTCCTAGAATCGATTAATTACTGATTTGAACATAATCACGACATCGCCCGGCCTAGGTTGAGAATTCCAAAAATTCACTATCGCAGGTGGGGAAAAAAGCCTCCTCATACACAATCTTAAATGGGCACTATTATTATTTTGAGACTGTATCTCCTGGTTCCAAACACTCAGCTAGGGGAAACATTTCTCCTGCAACTACGGTGTCAACCCCTGTAAGAATTTTATATATCCTAATGAAGTCACTTTTCATTTTTCTGATCGAGAGAGAATACAGACGTTGAGTGTGGGGCTGGAAAAACACAGCCAGTCAGGCAGCACCCGAGGAGCAGGAGAATCAACATTTTGAGCATAAGCCCTTCATCAAGGCAAACATGATTTCCCTTTCATTAATCTGTGCTCGCAACCCAATCCCACTATTAGTTAAGTATCCAGTTGTAAAACCCTTTACAATACATTATAAAGATTTCCATATTCCTGATGTCTCCCTCTAATTTAAATAGAGAGGTTGCTACCCTTCAAACTGCAGAATCTATTGAATTTTGGAAAACAGTCACAACTCCGCTATCTCTTTAGCTACCTCTTTAAAAATTTAGAATAGTTCATAAGCTCCAGGGGAATTTGCCAATTTTCAGTCCCATGTAACATATCTAACAGTTGATGTTTGAGGTCTCTGCTCAAAGCCATGAATATTCTCTCTCATTTCAGGGACACTTTTTTTGCTTCATTTCCACTCTTCAATATTCCTTTCCTTAGGGCAGCAGTCACATACCATTATCATTCTGTTACCTATATTAAACTACACACTTACTGATGAAAGATCAGCAGACTGAAAGGTTAGCTCATTTGTTTATTTGATCATAGATGTTGTCTGACCTGTTAAGTGTTTGCATGCATTATTTTTACTATTTTGGCCTCATCTACCAGAAAGGGGCAGAGACCAAGTCAGTGACAAACAAACATCACTGGATTCGAAACGTTAATGCTTTCTCTCCACAGATGCTACCAGACCTGCCGTGTTTTCCCAACAACTTCTGGTATTGTTTCTGATTTCCAGCATCCGCAATTCTATGGGCTTTTTTAAAAAAAAACAATACGTAATGAGGACAAATTATTCTGCCTTGTTTGGAGTAAATATTGAAGAGCCACAAAACTGATACAGAAGTGGAGGATGTCACTTCCACCCATCCCATTAACAGAAAGTGTATTAGCTAGACGTTTAAGTAAAACAAAACTGTACTGGTACAAATGATTTGTAAAGGTACATTACAACCCGGGGGGAAGGGGGGGGGGGGAGCGGTGGAATCAAGGAAAGACAAAGTTGCCAACCATGCCTAACTTTTCCGGGTTCAGGTATCAAAGCATTTGTTTATTTTATAACAGGGTAATGGAATATAGCAATTCTAACCCTGACCCAACTAAACAATGCTGAAGTACCTGTTGCAGCCGAGCACAACCATACAGAAGCGGTATATCAATCGGTACACTGAGCGACCGCCGGCTAGAAGCTTCTGGAGGCAGCACAAATGACCAGGCACGGGTGCGCGGTTGTGGAAGGCTAAAGGGGCGCAGGCGCGTCGGGTAGGAACTGAAGTTAATGGCGCAGGCGTAGAGTATCGGGGCGCTTTCTCCGGCGGGAGTATTTCGAGCTGAGCTGTGTCAGGTGACGCGATTCACCTGGCAGCCATTTCGCGACGTGTTCAAGACAAAATGGCGGTGCTGCTTGAAACAACACTGGGAGATTTGGTGATCGATTTGTACACGGAGGAGAGGCCTAGGGGTCAGTGGTAATTTGGAGAGGCAGTTTTCATTGCAAATTTCTCCCTTCTTGTTAGGATGATTCATATTCTTTAAACAGAAGTTCTGAAACGGGGAGGTGAAGTCTCTTAACGGCTTTACATATTTTCTACAACATCTTAAGATTTGAAGACATCTCAAAACACTGCATAGCCTCTTCACTATTTTTGAAGTGTAGTCACTGTTGTAATTTACGCACATGCTCCTACAAATATCAGTGAGGTGATGACCAGCTAATTTCATTGATGTTAACTGACATATTTGGCTACCGGGGAGAACACCCCTATTATTCGAAACAGTGGCCACTTTTGCATATCTCTGAAGGGCAGTGAGGGACTCAGTTGGACAGAAGCACCATGTTGCAGTGTTCGTTTGGATGATTGAGACCTGAACCCACGATCTCCCGACTTGAGGTGAAAGAGAAAGATTCGCAGAATTATAGTTTTGTTTTAAAACGCACTGGCGACTGTGCCCCAAATCATTTCACATTGGAAATCATGTTAAAGCTGACCTGAAGGCACATTATTTCTTTAAAGCTTGATGCAGTTCAAAGATGGAACTTATGACATTTCTGTAGTGTTTCATACGTGCAGGATTTGTCTCAGTGGTGTGGTGCGCGGTTGTGGAAAGAGTTTAAAAAGTCCTATGAAGATAAGGGAGTTGTGAAAAAGCAATGAGGCATTTGAAACGAGGAGGGAGGTTGAGGAATATGAAGAAACCAAAGAACAGTTACATTGGTGAAAGATTGTTCAAAATAATAGATCAGGGTTTCTGAAATATCAGTAATCATCTATGTCCTAAAATGTGATTTGTTGGTGTTGGATTGGAGTGAACAAAGTTAAAAATCACACACCAGGTTATAATCCAACAGGTTTATTTGAAAGAACAAGCTTTCAAAGTGCTAATTACCTGACGCAGGAGCAGACCTCTGAAATTTTGTGCTTTCATTTAAGCCTGTTGGACTATAACCTGGTGTTGTGATTTTTAATTAGTTAATGTGAAATAATTTTGAGCTTAACTTTTACATATTTTTGTTTGTAGCCTGCTTGAATTTTTTGAAGCTTTGTAAGATCAAGTATTATAACTATTGCCTCATCCACAATGTTCAGGTGAGTTTCCACTAGTTTTTACATTCTTTAAACCTTGTACATTTTCCCAAAGAAGTTCTTCATAAATTGTTTGATCTAATATCTTGTAATTTATTCATGTTATTTATTATTAATGGATCACATAGAACTGGGTAGTGTGGCACATTGGCTTTTTTAAAATTCAAGGGTGTGGGTATTATTAGCTGGTCCAACGCTTATTGCCAAATCTGGTCACCATTGAGCAAGTGAGCTGCTTTTTTTTGAATCTCTAGTCCGTTAGAGTGAGTTCCAGGATTTTGACACAGCAACACTAAAGGAAGAATGGCATATTTCTAAGTCAGTGGCTTGGAGGGGAACTTGCAGCTGGTGGTTGTCCCAGGTATTTGGTCCTTGCCTTATTAGATGGTAATGATTGTTGGTTTGGATGGTGCTATTGAAGTTCTGTAATATATCTTGTAGATGCTGCTACTGAGCATCAATGGTGAAGGGAGTGAATATTTATGAACATGGTGCAGTCAAGCAGTATGCTTTGTTCTGGATGTTGTTCAGCTTCTTGAGCATGTGAGTGGGGCTTCTTCCACCACACTCTTGACTTGTGCCTTGTAGATGGCTGTGGGGAGTCAGGAGATGAGTTACTTGCTGCAGCATTCCGAGCCTCTGACCTACTTTGCAGCCACAGTATTGATAGCTAGTTCAGACAGTGCCTGTTCAATGGTAATCTTCTGAGGTGTTGATATTTGGGGTTCAGCGATGACAATGCTGGGAATGGTTAGGTTCTCTCTAATTGGAAATGGTCAATGTGAGAGACTTGTTGTTTGCCATCTTGTCAGCGCAAATCTGTGTAATAAAGTTTGGACAATAATTGCTGACCTACCTAATGATGCCCACATCCCATGAATAAAAACAAATGCTAATATGCTGCACTATCTAATCCTCCAAATGCAGCAATATTTAATATCAGTAGAGACGTGACCTGCTTATAATTTTAGTAAAGCTCAAATGGATATGTGAACCAGGGTGAGTTTGCCAAATATTTACAAAATAGTCACTTGATCTGTGGAGAACACTTAGAATCTCTTAGATTTAGTTTTTCATTGTCCATGGTCAGCGCCAGCAATGCCCTTTGTCTCATCTTGGCCACCCAGCCTTCCTTACCTGATCCCGCCTCCTGCTCCCAACTGCCCCTGCTCAGTCTCTGTGACGTCCGACTGGTCCCTACCCACCCCGCTTGCCTGCCATTTTCCAAACTGGCCTCTCTACCTTCCAACCTGTCCCCTCCCACCAATATAATCCCATCGATCTACCAACTCCCTCCTGCCTATTTCATGCTGACCTACCTGCTAGCTCCGCCCCAGCCCCTCATGCCCTTTTCAAGCCACGCTGTCCCTCCTTCCCATTCCATGTCATTCACTCTTGCCCCTCCTACCAGCCGTCCCACCATCCCCCATTCCAACATGGCCCTCACAACCCAACCAACCCCGATTCAACACTGCTGCCTTCTATCTGAACCCCATCATTCCCACACCACCAAATTCCTACCCCCTCCCCAGTTCCAAATATGCCCAGCGCCACCTCCCATTCCAAACACACCATCCGAAACCTCCCGTTCCAACCCTGCATACTCGCCGTCCATCCTCTGTTCCCACCCCACCCTGTCCTCCCTCCCCATCTCCTGCTCCCTCCCTGGCCCACCACACCTTCACACCCGCCCCTGTCACCACCCTCCCTCCCTGTACCCACCCTGCCTTGCCTGCCCACCCTACCTCCCTCGTTCCCACCCTGCCCGCCTAACATCCCCCGCTCCCACCTCGCCCAACCCGCCCTCCCGCCCCCTCCCCGCCGTTGCCGCTCCAAACGCCCCCTCCCCACCCCCTCCCCGCCGTTCCCGTCCCTCCCCGCCGTTCCCGCCCCCAACCCGCCGTTCCCGCCCCCAACCCGCCCTCCCGCCCCCACCCCGCCGTTCCCGCCCCCACCCCGCCGTTCCCGCCCCCAACCCGCCCTCCCCGCCCTCCCCGCCCTCCCCGCCCCCAACCCGCCCTCCCCGCCCTCCCCGCCCTCCCCCGCCCTCCCCGCCCCCAACCCGCCCTCCCCGCCCCCAACCCGCCCTCCCGCCCCCACCCCGCCCTCCCGCCCCCTCCCCGCCCTCCCGCCCCCTCCCCGCCCTCCCGCCCCCTCCCCGCCGTTCCCGCCCCCTCCCCGCCGTTCCCGCCCCCTCCCCGCCGTTCCCGCCCCCTCCCCGCCGTTCCCGCCCCCTCCCCGCCGTTCCCGCCGCCGTTCCCGCCCCCTCCCCGCCGTTCCCGCCCCCTCCCCGCCGTTCCCCGCCCCGAACCCGCCCTCCCGCCCCCTCCCCGCCGTTCCCGCTCCGAATCCGCCGTTCCCGCTCCGAACCCGCCCTCCCGCCCCCTCCCCGCCGCCCCCTCCCCGCCGTTCCCGCCCCGAACCCGCCCTCCCGCCCCCTCCCCGCCGTTCCCGCCCCGAACCCGCCCTCCCGCCCCCTCCCCGCCGTTCCCGCCCCGAACCCGCCCTCCCGCCCCCTCCCCGCCGTTCCCGCCCCGAATCCGCCCTCCCGCCCCCTCCCCGCCGTTCCCGCTCCGAATCCGCCGTTCCCGCTCCGAACCCGCCCTCCCGCCCCCTCCCCGCCGTTCCCGCCCCGAACCCGCCCTCCCGCCCCCTCCCCGCCGTTCCCGCCCCCTCCCCGCCGTTCCCGCCCCGAACCCGCCCTCCCGCCCCCTCCCCGCCGTTCCCGCTCCGAACCCGCCCTCCCCGCCGTTCCCGCTCCGAACCCGCCCTCCCGCCCCCTCCCCGCCGTTCCCGCTCCGAACCCGCCCTCCCGCCCCCTCCCCGCCGTTCCCGCCCCCTCCCCGCCGTTCCCGCCCCCTCCCCGCCGTTCCCGCCCCCTCCCCGCCGTTCCCGCTCCGAACCCGCCCTCCCGCCCCCTCCCCGCCGTTCCCGCCCCCTCCCCGCCGTTCCCGCCCCCTCCCCGCCGTTCCCGCCCCCTCCCCGCCGTTCCCGCCCCCTCCCCGCCGTTCCCGCCCCCTCCCCGCCGTTCCCGCCCCCTCCCCGCCGTTCCCGCCCCCTCCCCGCCGTTCCCGCCCCCTCCCCGCCGTTCCCGCCCCCTCCCCGCCGTTCCCGCTCCCTCCCCGCCGTTCCCGCTCCGAACCCGCCCTCCCGCCCCCTCCCCGCCGTTCCCGCCCCCTCCCCGCCGTTCCCGCCCCCTCCCCGCCGTTCCCGCTCCGATCCCGCCCTCCCGCCCCCTCCCCGCCGTTCCCGCTCCGATCCCGCCCTCCCGCCCCCTCCCCGCCGTTCCCGCTCCGATCCCGCCCTCACGCCCCCTCCCCGCCGTTCCCGCTCCGATCCCGCCCCCTCCCCGCCGTTCCCGCTCCGATCCCGCCCCCTCCCCGCCGTTCCCGCTCCGAACCCCGCCCCCTCCCCGCCGTTCCCGCTCCGAACCCGCCGTTCCCGCTCCGAACCCGCCGTTCCCGCTCCGAACCCGCCCTCCCGCTCCCTCCCCGCCGTTCCCGCTCCGAACCCCGCCGTTCCCGCTCCCAACCCGCCGTTCCCGCTCCCAACCCGCCGTTCCCGCCCCCTCCCCGCCGTTCCCGCCCCCTCCCCGCCGTTCCCGCCCCCTCCCCGCCGTTCCCCGCCCCCTCCCCGCCGTTCCCGCCCCCGAACCCGCCGATCCCGCCCCCGAACCCGCCGATCCCGCCCCCTCCCCGCCGTTCCCGTTACAAACCTGACCTCCCGCTCCAACTCCATCCACCAACCCTTTCTGTTCCATCCCCATTCTCCTGCTCGCCATTTCCATTCTATCTCTGCCCTCACGCATACCCGCCCTTCCCTTTCCATCTCCATCCACCCACCCATCCTTCTCGTTCCATCCCCATCCTGCTGCCCATTTGCCCTTCCTGTTCCATCCTCATCCTCCTGCCCACTCACCCTTTCCGTTGCATCCATGCCCATCCACGTCCCCACCCTTCACGTTTCATCTCCGTCCACCCACCCTCTCTTCCCGTTCCATACCCCCCTCCTGCCCACTCCCCCTTCCTGTTCCATCCCCGTCCTCCTGTCCGCCTTCCCATTCCATCTGAGCTACATGTCTCCACCTTCCCCTCTCTAACATACCATTGCCGATCCCCCCCTCAAAACACTTCCCCTCTCTCTTTCCAAGCCCTATTTTACCTCTAACGTGCTCCCCCCCCCCCCCCCCCCCCCCCCCGCCATCAGTTCCAAGAGGCGCAAAATGGGGGAGGGGGAGAGGACAGTGATGGGGGGAAGGAATAGATGAATATGAAAATATTAATTAATACTTTAGTACTTGTGTATAGGTCTAATCATTTGTCATTTATTACATTCTAATATGTTTTGTAACAGAGGGACTTTGTTATACAGACTGGTGACCCAACTGGCAGTGGTCGTGGAGGAGAATCCATTTTTTGGTTGGTGCCTTTCAAATATTTTAATTGAGTCAATAGCTGAATCATATTTTGATTCTAACCAGAATCTTGCTAAATGATACCATCAGCATTTCCTGTTGACATCCAATAAAGTTTCAGTAGCTGCATTGAGTGAAGATTACAAGTGGGCTGCAGGTAACATTATTGCTACTGGTTATGGGTTCAAATAAATCCCTGAGTGCATAATCTTGCCAGACACTCCAGTGCAGTAGTAAGGAAGTATACCACTTGTTTGAAGTGTTGTCTCTCAAGTGATGAGTTAATTGCTGTCTGCCTGTGTTGGTGGACAAAAAGGATGCCTTGTTAGTATTGGAAGACCAGCCCTGGTTTCCTGCCCTACACCCATTTGCCAGATAGCTTTGAAACCATGTTATATCGCTTCTTTATCATAATGCCCCAAGAACTTCACATGGTTGCCAGCACAATGTCATGCTATTAATCTCATTCATGCGACCTGTGATGTGTGCAAATCACTACCACATAACCACACTGACTACACTTGAACAGTGGACTGCCAACTAATAAGAATTCAAAGTGGGATGTGTGACACAGCGTACAAACAAGAAAGAAAATTCAAAAGATGGCTGGACTGAGGAAAATGTTAGACTGGGAGTCCTACAATTAGGCAAGGATAAACTGTGGTGCATTTAATTCCACAATTGAACTTGCGATCTCCATAAGACCGTAAGACATAGGAGCAGAAATTAGATCATTCGGCCTATCGAGTGCTCCGCCATTCAATCATGGCTGATAGATTTTTCAACCCTATTTTCCCACTTTCTCCCTCTACCCTTTCATCATCTTGGCAATCAAGAAGTTACATATTTCTGTTGTAAATATACTCAATAACCTGGCCTCCACAGCCTTCTGTGGCGATAAATGCCACAGATTCACCACTGACTAAATACATTTCTCCTTGTCTCTGTCTAAAGGGTCTTTCCTTTACTCTAAGGTCATGCCCTTGTGTCCTTGTCTCTCCTGCCAATGGAAACATCTTCCCAATGTCCACTCTGTTCAGTATTCTGAAAGTTTCAATCAGATTCCCTCCTCATCCTTCTGAACTCCATTGAGTATAGTCCCAGAGTCCTCAAATATTCCTCATATGCGAAGCCTTTCATTCCTGGGGTCATTCTTGTGAAATTCTTCTGGGCCTGCTCCAGAGTCAATACATCTTTCCTAAGGTATGGAGCCCAAAATTGCTCAATATTCTAAATGTAGTCTGACCAGAGTCTTTTCAAGCCTCAGAAGTACATCCAGGAAATTGTAAACAAAACACCTTCTGCCATTCTTTAAAGTTTTGTAATTTATATTCTCATCATTCAGTTTCATTTCTCGACAAAAAGGTTGGTAGACAATAGTTATGGAGCAACAAATTAAGAGGATCTATTAAATACTAAAGCAATAGTAATAACCTAGGCAATGATTTACAAGTTACACATGGCCTTTACTATCCAGAGCTGCTTGGACACAGATGGTAATTCTAGTAGAAAAACAAAGTATTGCAGGTGCTGGATTCCAAAAATAAAAAAAGTGGAAGAATGGAGGACAGGAAAAAAATTGTGGCTGGAAGAGCTGTTCCTTTTCTGACCTATTCTGAGTTGGAGCTGATTTCCTCACATTCTAGGAGCATTAGTTACTGGTTTATAAGCTGTTGCATTGTTTTGGAACTTGGTGGGGGAGAAAAGTCAAAACAATGGCACTTTAAAAAAGGATGAAGGCAAACAAAGATAGTGACTACATGGAAAGTGATTTAAATGGGGAAAGAAACCTGCACTACTGTCTGACCCGGCAGTGAATCTGCACAGCTACTGCCTCTGCTGTTAGATTTTCAAATATCTCTGGACGTCAGAGTCTGTCTAAGAAAAATTACCAAACAGCAAAGTTCACAGCTGACCTTGGAGAAATCAGAGAGAGCTCACAGCAGAGGAGCAGCTATGTGTCTTTTTAAATTGTAACATTACTGTTCATTTTGTAAAGCTACAGTAGTGAGCATTGTGGATTTTTTTTTACGATATGCTTTATTGAGATGTGTCTCTTGATTAAACTTTAAAAATATAAAACATAGGTATTAGCCTTGAGCAGTTTTTTTTCTTAAGCAATAAGACTGTGCTATTTTCTGGATCTGTTGATTGTTAAGGTGCAAAGCTGACTTCAGTAGAGTGATGTGTTCTTCGAGTCAGATGTGGGAGATCAGGGAGAGATTCCATGTTACTGATGATTATGTCTGCAGGAAGTATGTTTAGATGTAAATCCTATCTGATAGTATGGATCGGTTGGAGCAGCTGTTAGAGGCAATGAGGAATTTACAGGAGTTGGAATTTAATGGGTGGCAGTTGTCAGAAGGGAGAAAAACAGTAGATACAGTCAGGTAGATGGGTTACCTCCAGGAAAGGAAGGAGAGGGAAGTAGATCTTGTGGCTATCCCCATCTCAAATAAGTGTGCTGTTTTGGAAAATGTAGGGGTGATGGACTCTTGGGAATGTAGCACAGACAACCAGGTTTCTGGTACCAAGACACACACTAATGTCATGAGGGGTACATCCAGTTCCAAGCGATCGATTATGATAGGGGACTCTCCAGTCAGAGACAGACGTTTTTGTGGTTGACAGCGAGAATCCAGAATAGTGTGTGGCCTCTCTGGTGCCAGAATCAGGTATATCTTCGATAGGGTGCAGAATATTCTCAAAGAGGAGAGGGACCAGCAGAAGGTCATTGTACATATTGGAACTAATGACATAGGAAAAGAAAAGGATGAGATCCTGAGGACAGAATATAGGAAGTTAGGCAGGAATTTAAAGAGGAGGTTCCTCGAGGATAGTAATATCTGGATTACTCCTGGTATTATGAGCTAGTGAGGATAGGAATCGGAAGAGAGAGCAGATGAATGGATGGCTGAGGAACTGGTGCAGGGAAAAAGGATTCACATTTTTGTATCATTGGAATCTCTTCTGGGGTAGATGTGACCTGTTTAAGAAGGACAGACTGGACCCGAATTGGAAGGGGACTAATACCCTGGCAGGCAGATTTGCTAGCACTGTTTGGGAGGATTTAACCTGGTAAGGTTGGAGGACTCTGAGATAGTGAAAAAAGAGATCATTCTGAGATTGATAGAGTTGGGAAAAGGAGCTAGTCAAACAGGCAGGGACAAAGCAGAGAACAAGGTAGGACTGATAAATTGAACTGCATTAATTTCAATACAAGAGGCCTCACAGGGAAGGCAGATGAACACAGGGCATAGTTGGGAACATGGGACTGGATATCATAGCAATTATAGTGATGTGGCAGCTTAATGTTCCAGCGTATAGATTCTATAGGAGGAGAGAAAGTGGGGCAAAAGAGGAGGGGAGTAGTGTTTTTGATAAAGGATAATGTTATGGCTGTATTTAGTGAAGATACCTTCAGGGAAGTTATTTGGATGGCACTGAGAAATAAGAAAAGGATGATCACCTTATTGGGATTGTACTGTAGACCCCCAATAGTCAGCAGGAAATTGAGAAACAAATTTGTAAGGAGATCTCAGTTATCTGTAAGAATAACAGGATGATTGTGATAGGGGATTTTAACTTTCCAAACATAGACGGGGACTGCCATAGTGGCCATCGCTTGCATGTGGAGGAATTTGTTAAATGTCTACAAGACAATTTTCTGATTCAGTTTGTGGATGTACCTTTTAGAGAAGGTGCAAAACTTGACCTACTCTTGGGGAAATAAGGCAGGGCAGGTGATTGAGATGTCAGTGTGGAAGCACTTTGGGCCCAGCGACCATAATTCTATTAGTTTTAAAATAGTGATGAGAAAGGGATAGACCAGATCTAAATGTAAAAGTTCTAAATTGGAGGAAGGCCAATTTTGACAGTATTAGGCAAGAACTTTCAAAAGTTGACTGGGGGTGGATGTTTGCAGGTAAAGGATGGCTGGAAAATGGGAAGCCTTCAGAAATGAGATAACGAGTCCAGAGACAGTATATTCTTGTTAGGGTGAAGGGAAAGGTTGATAGATGTAGTGAATGCTGGTTCACCAGAGAAATTGAGGTTTTGGTCAAGCAAAAGAAGGAAGCATGTGTCAGGTATAAATAGCATAATCGAATGAATCCCTAGAGGAGTGTAAAGGCAATAGGAGAATATACAGAGGAAAATCAGAAGGGCAAAAATGTCAAGTGAGATAGCTTTGACAAATGAGTTTAAGGAGAATTCAGAGGGATTCCACAAATATATTAAAGACAAAAGGGTAACAAGGGAAAGAATGGGGACTCTTAAAAATCAGCAAGTTACCTATATGTGGAACTGCAGGATATGGAGGAGATACTAAATTAGTATTTTACATCATTGTTTACTGTGGAGAAGGATATAGAAGAAATAGCACTTGGGGAAATAAATTGCGATATATTGAAAAATGGCCATATTACAGAGGAGGAGGTGCTGCACAGATTAAAATGAATAAATATGCATAAATCCCTGGGACCTGATCAGGTGTACCCTCTAAGTCTGTGAGAAGCTAAGGAAGTTATTGTTGAGCCCCTTGCTGAGATATTTGTATGATTGATAGCCACAGATGAGATGCCAGATGACTTGAGGTTAGCTAATGTGGTGCTACTATTTACCAAAGGTGGTAAGGAAAAGCCAGGGAACTATAGACCAGCGAGCCTGACATTGGTATTGGGCAAATTGTTGGAAAGAGTCCTGAGGGATAGGACTTACAAGTATTTGGAAAGACAAGGACTGATTCTTGAGAGTCAACATGGCTTTGTGCAAGGGACATTGTGTCTCACTAAGTTGATTGAGTTTTTTGAAGAAGTAATGAAGAGGACTGATGAGGGCAGAGCTGTGGATCTGTGGACTTGAGTAAAGTGATCGACAAGTTTCCTCATGGTAGACTGGTTAACAAGATTAGATCCCATGGAATACAGGGAGAATGAGCTATTTGGATACAGAACTGGCTCAAAAATAGAAGACAGTGATGTGGTATAGGGTTGCTTTTCAGACTGGAGGCAAGTGACCAGCAGTGTGCCACAAGCATCAGTGCAGGGTCCACTGCTTTTTGTTATTTATACGAATGATTTGGATGTGAACGTAAGAAGTATGGTTAGTAAGTTTGCAGATTACACCAAAATTGGAGGTATAGTGGACATCAAATAAGGTTACCTCAGATTACAATAGGAACTTGATCTGATGGGCCAATGGGCTGAGGAGTGGCAGAATGGAGTTTAATTTAGATCAACACGAGGTGCTGCATTTTGGGAAGGTAAATCAGGACAGGACTTATACACGTAATGGTAAGATTCTGGGGTGTGTTGCTAAACAAAGAGACCTTGAAGTGCAGGTTCATAGTTTCTTGAAAGTGGAGTCTAAGGTAGATAGGATAGTGAAGGTGGTGTTTGGTATGCTTTCCTTTATTGGACAGAGCATTGAGTAAAGGAGTTGGGAGATCATGTTGCAGTTATATAGGGCATTGGTTAGGCCACTATTGTAATATTGTGCAATTCTGGTCTCCCTGCGATAGGAAGGATGTTATGGAACTTTGGAAGGGTAGAGAATTGCCTGGACAGAGTAGATGTTGAGAAGATGTTTCCATTGGTAGGAGAGACAAGGACTCGAAGGCACAGTCTTAGAGTAAAAGGAAGACCTTTTAGAACGGAGATAAGAAGAAATTTCTTCAGCTAGAGTGATTAATCTGTGGAATTCATTGCCACAGAAGGTCATGGAGGCCAGGTCATTGAGTATATTTAAGATTGAGATAGATAGGTTCTTGAGTATCAAGGGTTACAGGGAGAAAGCTAGAGAATGATGTTGAGAAACTTACCAGCCATGGTTGAATGTAGGAGCTGACTCGAAGGGCTGAATGGCCTAACTTCTGCTCTTTATGTCTTATGGTCTAAAAGATTTAGAAGCATGTTCCCAGGGCTGAATAGGCTCGGGCTGTTTTCCCTGGAGTGTTGAAGACTGAGGGGTGACCTCATAGAGGTTTGTAACATCATGAGCGGCATGGATAGAGTAAGTAGACAGGGTCTTTTCCCCCGGGTGGAGGAATTCAAAGCTAAAGGGCATAGATTTTAGGTGAGAGGGGAAAGATTTAAAAACAAATTTTAAAATTTAGAAATGGGAAACCTTTTCACGCAGAGGGTGGTGCGTGTATGGAATGAGCTGCCAGAAGAAGTGGAGGCTGGTACAATGACACCATTTAAAAGATACCTGGATGGCTATAAGGGTTAGAGGGATGTAGGACAAATGCTGGCAAATGCGACGAGATTAATGTAGGATATCTGGTTGACGTGGATGAGTTGGACTAAAGGGTCTATTTCCGTGTTTCCGTCACTATGACTGTATAACTCAGCAGATCAGGAAGGGCTTATGCCCGAAACGTCGATTCTCCTGTTCCCTGGATGCTGCCTGACCTGCTGCGCTTTTCCAGCAACACATTTTCAGCTCTGATCTCCAGCATCTGCAGACCTCACTTTCTCCCCAACTCAGCAGATCAGACAACATTGTGGAGAAAAACAAATTATCTTTTCAGGGCAAAGACCATTCACTAGAACAGGTTTATTGATAGATTTATTAAAGAGTGCCAAGCAGCTTTCAAGAAAATGAAGGCAATCCTAATAACTGGTATTCACTACCTTGACTTCATTAAACCCTTTAAAGTGAAGATTGATGTTGGTGACTTCTGGGGGTGGCAAGATGCTGTTTCAGACATAGAGAAATTATGCATGATCAAGAATGCACCAAAACTCATTTTCAATTTACCCTACTTTTTTTTAAACTCCATTTGCCTCACCAGTTATCATAATTTACCCTTTTACAAAGGATCTCTTTGCACCCAGTGAATGTTGTGTCAGATCTGAGGGCCACACATATAGCTGAGACTTAAGGCTGAACATTGAGTGCTTGTATTTACATAGCGCTTGGATTATGTTTGTTATGCTGAGCAAATGATACCTTGTTTGGATGAAGTCATCATAACACTTGGGGATATTAGCTTCAGGGTCTTAGTTGGCTGGTTGTGCTAACTTGCCTAATTCCAGACCAGCTGGTTGAACTTCATTTAAAGATTTACTGAATTATCCCCACTTTTAAAGAAAGTTTGGATACATTAATATTTGCTTGTGGTGTTTCATTGACCTAGATGATGAACTTTGGACTTTGCTTAGCTATGGCTCAGGTCACATGAAGGAAATGTACGTGGAGTTTGCAAATTGTTCTGTCTCTTTAAATTGACTGAGACTTTCTGTTTATAGAAATAGCTACAACTCTTGCTCTAAGAAGGAAATATACCTGGAGCTTGCAAACTCTTCTGTCTCTTTAAGTTCACTTAGACTTGTGTTTATTAGAATAGCTACAACTTTTGCTGATCCAAAATTATTACATTGGAGTAAGTCAATCCTGGCTACAGGTAATTCTGAATAGCCCCAATGTCATTGGTTTGGACATTAAATTACACACTAAATGGACTATACAAAGGAACAGATATCTACTCTCCACTAATGCCATTTGTAAACATGTTTCTGGCTCCTGTGTGGAGTTTGCACACACTCTCTATGTCTGCGTGGGTTTACTCTCTCCAAAGATTCGCCATGCTAAATTTCCCATAGCATCCAGGGATGTGCAAGTTAGATGAATGAGACAGGAAGTGTAGAGATTACAGGAATCAGGTGGGGGGGGGGGTGACCTTCGGAGGATCGGTTTGGACTCGATGGGCTTAATGGCCTGCTTCCACAGTGTAGGAATTCTATGAATAGAAGAGTTTGAGTGTCATCTGTATCCTTGATATAGTTATAGATTTTGCCATATCATTTGTGGAATGAGGGATGTTTTTCTCATCTGTTATATATCTCTCATCTACCTTATTTAGCTCTCGTTTTTCACCTTCTGTCCCACAGTTGTAGTTAAAGATACAATTTGATCTATTCTGTTTTCATTCTTGGCTCCTTTTCTTGAATCACATTTGGGAACCTTAAAAGTCCCATGGGTTTCCCATCCAGCTTTCTGAACAAGAGTGTACTACATTGTACTAACCTGACAAATCAGAAGGGCAAGGGTAGCATGAAAGACAGATTTATATAACATGCTTGCAGTTGGATTGTGGGAAGTTTCTAGATGATTAGATAACCATTAATATGATGCCCATGTGTAAGAAGGAAGGGAGATAGAAAGCAGTTAGCCTAACATCTGTCATTGGGAAAATACCACAATTCATTACTAATGCTAGACTAGCAGGGTATTTTAAAAAGTGGAACACAATCAAATAGCCAACATTGTTTTATGAAAGGGTAATCATGTTTGACAAATTTACTGGAGTTCTTTTGTAATATAACAAGCAGAGTTAATAAAGGGGAATTGGTAGATACAATGTATTTGGATTTCCAGAAGGCATTTGAAAACACTCCATAAAAAAGGTTATTGCAGAAGATGAGCTCACTGTTTGTCAACATAGATTGAGGATTTGTCAACAAAAGAAGTCAGAATTGGGATTAATAGGCCTTTTTCAAGATCGAAAGACTAGTGAAATGCCACAAGGATCAATATTAATGATTTGGAGGTGGGGCAGGGTGTATTGTATCCAAATAGGCTGATTACACAAAAAGAGGTGGGCGGGCATGTTGAGGTGGGGACGGAAGGAATCTGAAAGGGAATACGGATAGCTTGACTTAGTGGGCAAAAGGTAAAAACAAAGGCTGCAGATGCTGGAAACCAGATTCTGGATTCGTGGTGCTGGAAGAGCACAGCAGTTCAGGCAGCATCCAAGGAGCAGTGAAATCGATGTTTCGGGCAAAAGCCCTTCATCAGGAATAAAGGCAGAGAGCCTGAAGGATGGAGAAATAAGCTAGAGGAGGGTGGGGGTGGGGAGAAAGTAGCATAGAGTACAATAGGTGAGTGGGGGAGGGGATGAAGGTGATAGGTCAGGGAGGAGAGGGTGGAGTGGATAGGTGGAAAAGGAGCTAGGCAGGTAGGACAAGTCCGGACAAGTCATGGGGACAGTGCTGAGCTGGAAGTTTGGAACTAGGGTGAGATGGGGGAAGGGGAAATGAGGAAACTGTTGAAGTCCACATTGATGCCCTGGGGTTGAAGTGTTCCGAGGCGGAAGTTGAAGCGTTCTTCCTCCAGGCGTATGGTGGTGAGAGAGCGGCGGTGAAGGAGGCCCAGGACCTCCATGTCCTCGGCAGAGTGGGAGGGGGAGTTGAAATGTTGGGCCACGGGGCGGTGTGGTTGATTGGTGCAGGTGTCCCGGAGATGTTCCCTAAAGCGCTCTGCTAGGAGGCACCCAGTCTCCCCAATGTAGAGGAGACCGCATCGGGAGCAATGGATACAATAAATGATATTAGTGGATGTGCAGGTAAAACTTTGATGGATGTGGAAGGCTCCTTTTGGGCCTTGGATAGAGGTGAGGGAGGAGGTGTGGGCACAGGTTTTACAGTTCCTGCAGTGGTAGGGGAAGGTGCCAGGATGGGAGGGTGGGTTGTAGGGGGGCGTGGACCTGACCAGATGGTCACAGAGGGAACGGTCTTTGCGGAAGGCGGAAAGGGGTGGGAAGGGAAATATATCCCTGGTGGTGGGGTCTTTTTGGAGGTGGCGGAAATGTCGGTGGATGATTTGGTTTATGCGAAGGTTGTTAGGGTAGAAGGTGAGCACCAGGGGTGTTCTGTCCTTGTTATGGTTGGAGGGGTGGGGTCTGAGGGCGGAGGTGCGGGATGTGGACGAGATGCGTTGGAGGGCATCTTTAACCATGTGGGAAGGGAAATTGCGGTCTCTGAAGAAGGAGGCCATCTGGTGTGTTCTGTGGTGGATCTGGTCCTCCTGGGAGCAGATGCGGCGGAGGCGGAGGAATTGGGAAAATGGAATGGCATTTTTGCAAGAGGTAGGGTGAGAAGAGGTGTAATCCAGGTAGCTGTGGGAATCAGTGGGTTTGTAAAAAATGTCAGTGTCAAGTCGGTCATCGTTAATGGAGATGGAGAGGTACAGGAAGGGGAAGAAGGTGTCAGAGGTGGTCCAGGTAAATTTAAGGTCAGGGTGGAATGTGTTGGTAAAATTGATGAATTGCTCAACCTCCTTGCAGGAGCACGATGTGGCGCCAATGTAGTCATCAATGTAGCGGAGGAAGAGGTAGGGAGTGGGACCGGTGTAATTACGGAAGATCAACTGTTCTACGTAGCCAACAAAAAGACAGGCATAGCTGGGGCCCATACGTGTGCCCATGGCTACCCCTTTGGTCTGGAGGAAGTAGGAGGTTTCGAAGAAGAAATTGTTAAGGGTGAGGACCAGTTTGGCCAAACGAATGAGAATGTCGGTGGAAGGGTACTGTTGGGGACGTCCGGAGAGGAAAACACGGAGGGCTTGGAGGTCCTGGTCATGGCGGATGGAGGTGTAGAGGGATTGGATATCCATTGTGAAGATGAGGCGTTGGGGACCAGGGAAACGGAAGTCTTGGAGGAGGTGGAGGGCGTGGATGGTGTCTCGAACGTATGTGGGGAGTTCCTCGACTGGGGGGGGATAGGACAGTGTCGACGTAGGTAGAGATGAGTTCAGTGGGGCAGGAGCATGCTGAGATAATGGGTCGGCCAGGGTGGTCAGGCTTGTGTTTCTTGGGAAGGAGGTAGAACCGGGCAGTGCGGGGTTCCCGGACTATGAGGTTGGAAGCTGTGGGTGGGAGAACCCCTGAGGTGATGAGGTTCTATATGGTCTGGGAGATGATGGTTTGGTGATGGGGATGGGGTCATGGTCGAGGGGGCAATAGGAAGAGGTGTCCTCGAGTTGGCGTTTGGCTTCAGCGGTGTAGAGGTCAGTGCGCCAGACTACCACTGCGCCCCCTTTAATCTGCTGGCTTGATGGTGAGGTTCGGATTGGAACAGAGGGATTGCAGGGCTGCGCGTTGTGAGGGTGAGAGGTTGGAGTGGGGGAGGGGGGTAGACAGGTTGAGGCGGTTAATGTCCCGGCGGCAGTTGGAAATGAAGAGGTCGAGGGCAGGTAATAGGCCAGTGCGGGGTGTCCAGGTGGATGCAGTGTGTTGGAGGTGGGCGAAGGGGTCCTCGGAAGGTGGGCAGGAATCAGATGGTGTTTAATGCAGGAAAGTGAGAAGGAAGATTCTACTTGCAGGCGCAACAAGTAATTAAGACAAATTGCATTTTGGCCTTTATTGCGAGGGGATGGAGTTTAATGGAAATTAAGTCTTGTCACAATTCTACGGGTTGTTGGTGAAGTAAACCTAAAGTGTTCTGTACTGTTTTAGTCCCTGTGTTTATGAAAGACTATACTGGCATTAGAGGCATTTACTCCTAATACCCATATCCATCCATCAAAATGTATTTGCTTTACCATTTCAAATTCAGTGCTGGTCTCTCCAACTATTTCCTTCTGTTTCAAAATGTTTGCCTGTACATGTCAGGAACTAAGTTGTATACATAAAGAATAGTCATTTTTATTGCATCATAATCCATATAAATTTCTTCTTCGAATGATGCATACACCTCATGAGTTCTATCTGTCCATCTGCATGAGCAGTGTTGAGTCTTCCATTGGTCACTTTATCTATTTTGGTACTTTTCTAAATGAATAAAGAGTGTCACCCCCTTTTCAAATTTTAGTTAAAAATCTCCTTTCTGGACTTTAGGTTAAGCTCAGGTTTTTCACCATCAGAATAATCTTCTTCTGAGATATTTTTAAACTGTAGCCTTGAAAGCTAGTATTACCTTTACCTCTCATAGAAACATAGAAAATTGGAGAGGAGAGGGCCATTCAGGTCATCAAGCCAGCTTCGCCATTTGACATGATCTTGGTTGATCTCTATCTTGTTGCAATACTGTCAAACTCTCTCGATATCCCTTGACTATTTTAGACTCTCGAAATCTGCTTCCACAACCTCTTAGTCTAAAATGGCCTACCATGTATCCTATTGCCTTGTTCTCGACCCCCAGCCAGGCAAATTATCACTCCTGCATCCTGTTGAGTCCTGTGACAATTTTATATGTTCAGTGGGATATCCTCTAATTCAGAGGTGGGGAACCTTTTCATGTTGGAAGGCCGCATTATGTTTGTTGTAGCCACATCAAAGAAACTTCAATTATATATTCTTCAAAATTCACATTTTTTAAAATTGTGGCAGTCAGTCTGTGAGGATTATTTCATTGAATTTTCTTTTACTCTCTGGTATTTTAAATACATTCATTTTAAGATTAAAATAAAAATAATAAAGGACGAAGAAAAACATATTAATAAAAGATTTGTTCTGCAAAATTTGGGTTCATTCTAAAGGCCACACACAATGGCCTAGAAGGCTTCATGCGGCCTTAAGGCTGCAGGTTCCTGACCTCTGCTCTAATTCTTTTAAGCTCCAGTGAATGCAGACCCAGTTGACCCAATTTTGCCAAATCTGTCAACCTAGGAATTGAGCTTATGAAACTTTGTTGCACTTCCTTCAATAGCAACTATATATTTTCGCAGGTAAAGAAACCAAAACCGCATACTGTACTTCAGGTATGGTCTCATCAAGGCCCTGTACTCAAACTGTATTGCCTTCATATTGTGTGCTGCACCTATATGCTTGCTTTCAGTGACCAGTGTGCATGGACACCTAGGTCACTACCGAAGTTAACAACTTCATTCTTATCAACTTAGATCTCCTTTTCTCTTTCCTAAAACAAACTTTGCTCAGGTTCTAAAATTTCCATCGACATTTTTCATACTGCCTCATTTCTCTTTCAAGTTCAACCTGCTTTAACTAGTTTTGAATTCTCATTAAGTTGGTTAATTCATGCCTTGGTGTCCCTGGTTCCTCTTATTTTTCAAATGCATTCGTAGCTTTTACGGAAAAGTCCAGTTTTAATTCCTTTGCCCATTCTATTATCCTATGAACCAGGCAAGGATACCTCTTCCATCTGTAGAAGAGTTGTAGCCACTTACAGTAACATTTTGGTTTTTATAATATGAGAAACCCTGGGATCTCTCAGGGAGATGTCACTTTTTTAAAAAAATAAAACTTTTAAGTTATCTCGAGAATGTGACTTGAAAGAAGTTCTGGGATTTACATATTAATGAACTGAAACCTGCAAACGATTCTAAAAACTGAAAGACTTAATAGCAATCTAGGTTTCAGTTGTATGATGCTGATCTTTTGTTGTAAATTCTGTGTCTTAAGATCCTGCTCCACTGCTACCTGATGAAGGAGCAGTGCTTTGAAAGCTAATACTTCCAAATAAACCTGTTGGACTTTAACCTGGTGGTGTGTGATTTTTAACTTTTATTTTACTTATGGTTTATCATTGCATGAGAAAAACATATGATTAAATGACTCTTGGTGTCATCAAGCCATACAGGTGTATAATAGTGAGACAACTCGCCCACGCTGACCAGAATCTCAATCTGACCTTTAATCCTCTAAACTCTTTCTATTTGAATACCCATCTCGATGCCTTTTAAATGTTGTGATTTTGCCCACCACCTCTGGCAGCTTGTTTCTCTCACACACCACCATCTGCATGAAAAAGTTACCCCTCGGGTCCTTTTTTAAGTCTTCCTCCTCTCATTTTAAACCTATGCCCTCTATTTTTGGATTCTCCCATCCTAGAAAAAAGACCTTGACAATTCATCCTATCCATGCCCATTGTGATTTAATAAACCTCTACAAGATCAATTCTTAGCCTTTACTCAAGGGAAAAAAGCCTCAGCCTTTCAGCCTCTTCCAATAACTCAAATCCTCCAGTCCCAGGTCCATCTTAATAAATCTCGTTTGCACCCTGTCAAGTGTAGCAACATCTTTCTATTGAAAGGCAACCGGAGTTGTATGCAGTATTCTAAAAGTGGCCTCACCAATGTCCTGTACAGTTGCAACTTCTATAATCAGTGTTCTGACCAGTGAAGGCAAGTGTGCCAAACATCTTCGGCGATGTACCCTTTTTGACTACTCCACGTCGAAATACAGCTGATTGTGAGGTTGTTTTGACAGATGTGATAAACATTTTGCTTTCCTTTTCCCACAGTAAGCTGTATGGAGATCAGGCAAGATTTTATGAGGCAGAAAAGATACCTCGAATTAAACATAAGAAAAAAGGAACTGTATCCATGGTGAATAATGGCAATGATCAGCATGCATCTCAGGTTAGTTGACATTCAGCACCTGTGTTTTCAGTATGCACATGTTTATGGGTATGTATGTATCTAATATTATAGAAGTTCATTTTCAAGGAATAAATTGGATAATTTAAGGAAATCTTATTTATTATGGCAATATCTTATCAGTGAAGTACTCTCATTGTAATGTTCCCTTTTTGCTTAATTTTAATCTAACCACAAACTATTAAAGAAAAGAGAATGCTATAAAGATGATGGTTTTCACTTTTCTTGAAATCATGAAACCTAATTTTAAATCTCAGGTTCTTCCTTCTGGTGTCTGGCACGTCTTTGCTTGGGCTTGCCATAATAATGTGGTTTTTGGGACTGGTGGGGTTTAAGTCTACTGTGGCATACTCTCGTTCCCCAGTCAATTGCTTGACTTCCTAGCCTAAGTCTCCAAAATGCCTGAGAGTACTGACACAGCAGGTCATTGACATTTTAATATGTTGCGTCTAAATTGAATAGTACAGACTGATGCCAGAAAGTGCTATTTTACTCCTGAAATATATAAATTTACAGCACAGTGAGGTTGCCAAGAAACTTGCAATTTCTCATTTATAGTCATCGAGGTATACAGCATGGAAACAGGCCCTTCGGCTGAATTCATCCATCTCAACCAGGTTTCCTAAACTTAAGTAGTCCTGTTTGCTGGTGTTTGGCCCATATCCATTCAAGCCTTTCCTTTATATGTATCTGTATAAATGTTTTTTTAAATATTGTAAATGTACCCACCTCTACCATTTCCTCTGGCAGCTTGTTCCATAGACGCATCACTCTTTGTGTGAAAAAGTTGCCCCTCCCGTCCCTTTTAAATCTTTGCCCCCTCACCTTAAACTTATGCCCTCTAGTTTTGGACTCCCCCACCCTAGGAAACAGACATTGGCTATTTATCCTAGCTATGCCCCTCATGATTTTATAAACTTTTATAAGGTCACTCCTCAACATCCTACACTTAAGGGGAAAAAAGTCCCAGTCTATCCAGGCTGTCCTTATAATTCAAACCTTCCAGTCTCAGTAACATCTTTGTAAATCTTACAATTTATTAATTTAGTAATATCCTTCCTGTTACAGGTTGACGAGAATAGTATGCAGTACTCCAAATGTGATCTTACCAATATCTTGTACAGCTGTAGCATGACGTCTCAATTCCTGTACTCAGTGCTCTGAACAATGAAGCCAAGCCTGGCAAACCCCGCCTTCACCATCCTGTCTACCTGTGCTACCACCTCTAACTTTATAAGTCCTGTCCTGATTTGTCTTACCAAATACAATATATCCTATTTATCTGTATTAAACTTCACCTGCTATTACTTGGCACACTGCCCAGTTCAAGATCCCGTTGTACCCTTAGATAATCTTCTTCACTGTCCACTCTACCACCAATTCTGGTGTCATCCACAAACTACTAACCATGCCTCCTATATTCTCATTCAAATTGTTTATTATATAAATGACAAACAGTAGTGGACCAAGCACCAAACTTTGCAATACATCACTGGTCACAGGCCTGGATCAGTTTTATAAAGTCACTTTATAATAATGCAATGTACCTGGATCAATTTTATCCATTCCCTTACATTGAGAAGTTGGAAAAGAAATAAGGGAGTAACACATTTCTTTTCCAACTCACTGACTTGATTGAGTTTTTTGAGGAAGTAGCGAAGTCAATTGATGAGGGCAGAGCGGTGGATATGATTGAGATGGACATCAGTAAAGCGATCGACAAGGTTGGATCTCATGGAATACTGGGAACTAGCCATTTGGATACAGAACTGGCTCAAAGGTAGAAGATGTAGGGTGGTGGCGGAGGGTTGCTTTTCACAGTGGAGACATATAACCATTGGTATGCCACAGGAATCAGTGCTGGATCCATTGCTTTTTGTCATTTATATAAATGATTTGGATGTGAACATACGAGGTATAGTTAGTAAGATGACCTCAAAATAGGAGGTGTGATAGACAGCGTTGAGGGTTGCCTTGGAGTACGGTGGTATCTTGATTGGATGGGCCAGTGGGGCAGGGAGTGGCAGATGGAGTTTGGCTTGGATGGGTGTGAGGCACTGCATTTTGAGGATGCAAATCAGGGCGAGACTTATACACTTGGTGGAACCCTGGGGAGTTTTGCTGAACAGGGAGACCTTGGAGTGCAGGTTTGTGGTTCCTTGAAAGTGCAATCCCAGGTGGATAGAATAGTGAAGAAGGCGTTTGCAATGCTTTCCGTTGTTGGTCAGAGCATTGAGTGTGGGAGTTGGGAGGTCGTGTTGTGCCTATACAGGACATTGGTTGGGCCACTTTTGGAATATAGTGTATAATTTTGGACTCCTGAAGGAAGAATGTTGTCAAATTTCAGAAAAGTTTTACAAGGATGTTGCCAGGGTTGAATGGGCTGGGACTGCTTTCCCTGGAGCATTGGAGGCTGAGGGGTGAACTTATAAAAGTTTATAAAATCATGAGGACCATGGATAGGGTAGTCAAAGTCTTTTCCCTGGGGTGGAGGAGACCAGAACTAGAGGGTTTAAAGTGAGGGGGGAAAGATATAAAAGGGACCTAAAGGAGCAACTTTTTTACGGAGAGGGTGGTGTGTGTATGCAGTAAGCTGCCAGAGGAAGTTGTGGAGGCTGGTACAATAACAACATTTAAAAGGCATCTGGATGGGTTTATGAATCGGAAAGGTTTGGAGGGATATGGGCCAAGTGCTGGCAAATAGGACTAGATTAATTTAGGATATCTGGTCAGCATGGACAATTTGGACCGAAAGACCTGTTTCCTTGCTGTACATCTCTATGACTGTATGACTAACTTCTTAACATAAGGGAATGAATAAAATTGATTTGGGTAAATTGTGTTATTTCATCCCTGTAGGATTAATAGCTAAGACAGTATTGGGCTGGTGATGTTATGGAAGTTTGTACAGCACCCTCACTTGTTAAGTCAGAAGACTTGGTGTTCATACTGCACTCCAGGATTTGGGCACATAATTGACATAAGTGAAACTCTGAGAAGCAATATTGTAGGAAGCTTCCACAGTTCAGATAAGATAGTAAACCAGTAACTTGTCCGCCTATTGTCACATTCCTGATGAAGAGCTTATGCTCGAAACGTTGACTCTCCTGCTCCTCGGATCCTGCCTGACCAGCTGCGCTTTTCCAGTGTCGCATTTTTTGACTCTGACCTCCAGCATCTGCAGTCCTCACTTTGTCCTGCCTATTGTCACATATCAGTTGTTGATGGAACTTTAAGACTCTTCCACAAATGAGCCAAATTAAGGCCAAGATTGATTTGGTTTTGATTAGCATTCATTTGGACGTTTTAAGTGTAACCCACAAGAATCCATGGTATGTACTCAGACTACCTATAAATTCAAAAGACTTGACAATACAAATCTAACAACAACTGAGACTGCAAGAATTGACATGTTTGAGTCCTTTAGTTTATCTGTTTATTCCCCTGTGGGTTGCTGTTGCCCCATTGTTTCAGATAGTGAATCAGTTCAGGAAACTCCTATGCTGGACTCAGTACATTTCCAAACAGAATCTGCATTTTCTCTCTAATATTTTGGGAATTAAGGAAGCAATGTGAAGTGTCTAACTAATTTAACAAGTCTTATATGTTGCTGCTGTATAAAGGAGTACTTTTTTAAAAAGCTTCCTGGCAGTATGGCTTGGAGCTCTTAATCTAATAGCTCTCTTTCAAATTGGTTGTCAGCATTTTTATATTCACGTCTGAAAGGGTTAATACTGATTGAATGCCATAAGCACTACCCACTGTGAGAAACAGGAGTAAGAATAACTAAGGGTCCTGAAGGAGTCATACTTAGGACCAGATATTCCTGAAAGTCTCTGTAATAATATATTCCATATCCTTGTAACATGTAAAAAGTTACAGAAATACAATATTATATCTTGTTTAGAAAGGATTCTTCCAGTTAGACCTATAAATCAGATGGCAATCTTCACCCACACTAGACCATGTGAACCCTTAATGAACGTACAAGAAGACATGAATGATGAAGAAAGATTACTGTTTTATAGAATCTTCAGCATTCAAGTGAAGAAACCATCATTTAGTCTCTATCCATTTGCTAAAGTCCATCACATGTTTGTTTAGTTTGCTTATATGGTTTAAGGTGATGTTAACAGACTTTGTTCGAGGGTGTGAATTGTTTGTGATGTAGGTTCTCAGAGGAAGCATGTTTACAGATGCATGTGCCATAATACAGGTTGGCATTGTGAAGGTAATCCTAGTGCATACGGTTTTTCTAGAACCAGTTGAATGTGGTTTTTGGGCCTATGGTGTATCACTGGAAGAATGAAGATGTCACAGAAGTAATCTGACTTTTCAAATTCACTGATTTATATTTGTCTTTCTCTTTTTCATCCTATGCTTGTTCCTATTCCCCTCCCTAACTCCATCCAGTTTTTGATCACTGCAGGAGAAAACGTGGATTATCTTGATGGTGTGCATACAGTATTTGGTGAGGTGACTGAAGGCATGGATGTCCTGATGAAGATCAATGAGGCCTTTGTTGACAAGGATTTCTGTCCATATCAAGATATCAGGTCTGTACTGTTACATTACATTAATAGAAAAATATAGCAAAAAATACATTGACATGATTTAGTTTTTTAAAAAAAAAAGATTTGTTGTAGCTTTTGGCTATTAAATAAAATATTTGAATTAAAACATGCTGAACGGTCATGATATATTCTTGATCTTATCATTAGGAAACTTGGGTTCTAAAGAAGTCAGAACCATGTGTAGCTTTAAGTTTGATTTGCATTTAAATATTGTAGGTTAAGGGAAAAAACATACTATTAGTTTCATTTTAATTTTTAGTTTTGAGAGTAGTGACCTCTTGTGACTACGTTTGGTGACTGACTACCAAGATCCATGTCTTCTGACAAGCATTAAGTAATTTCATGACATGCTGTCATTGAATTATGCTGTGTTCAGCAACCTGTTATTTGTTTAAAAAATGTGCATAGAAACTGTTCAGCTATCACTTTAGGTTTTGTTCTATAATATGAAACTGTAATGATTAACTCATGTGATGTCAGTTTGTTCTGTTATATAAGAAATATCTAATTCCTGTTCTGTTAATTCAGTTAATTGTGGGCGGCACGGTGGCACAGTGGTTAGCACTGCTGCCTCACAGCGCTAGAGACCCAGGTTCAATTCCCGCCTCAGGCGACTGACTGTGTGGAGTTTGCACGTTCTCCCCGTGTCTGCGTGGGTTTCCTCCGGGTGCTCTGGTTTCCTCCCACAGGTCAGGTGAATTGGCCATGCTAAATTGCCCGTAGTGTTAGGTAAGGGGTAAATGTAGGGGTATGGGTGGGTTGCGCTTCGGCGGGGCGGTGTGGACTTGTTGGGCCGAAGGGCCTGTTTCCACACTGGAAGTAATCTAATCTAATCTAATCTAATCTAATCTAGTCTTTCCAGGTTTTATCTTTTAATGTACATGTTTGTTTAATATTAGGATAACCCACACCGTGATACTGGAGGATCCATTTGATGATCCTGCAGGTTTGCAAATTCCAGATCGCTCACCAGAACCCACCAAAGAACAGCTTGATGTGAGTATTTACTTAAACATTTTCTGCATCCATTTACATTGAGAAAAATACACATTTTGTGCATCCTCTTCAACTGACTTAACTCATGTTTTATGTGGCTGCAATATTTATGCATACATATATAATAGATATTGATGTCACGTGGCAATGAAAATGCAGATCACGAGTGGTGCTCAAATGAAGTGAGGTTAGAGAGTGTGGGATAATTGGATAAGGACACCAACAATCTTTTTAATATTATGATATTTCTAATTTCCTTTTCTTTTCAGACCAGCATTTGTTGCCCACCGTTATTGCCTTTGCTAGGCGTCACCATGGAAGGACAACAGATTTTCTTCTCTGAAGGATATTAGTGTATCAGATAGTCCTAAATAAAACCTTTCAATGGTGTTTTATGCTTATGCTTATTGAGACTAGCTTTTAATTCCAGACTTAATAATTGAATTCAAATTCCTCCAGTTGCTGTGGTGGGACTAGTACCTTTATTCATATAGCATAAATTAAACTCCTTGAATTACTACTCCAGTGACATTACCATGACCCTAGTCTTGAGTGATACCCGCTCTTGTTCTAGTTGACAAGACTAAGTGGTATACCTAACACAGGCATTTTCCATTATAACAATGGACATAATTTAACTCACATAAAGTGCATGTAGATAATTTCCAATAAGGGTGTACTCTTCTGTCAGAACTACTGTATTTTCAATAGTTTTTGAATATTTTGGCTTTTTTAATTCTTTGAAAGCTAAAACTTCCAAAAGTCTTAAAAACAAGATTATAAATTATAAAAACTACCATTTAATAAATATGTGTACATGTACATAGTCATTGTCATAAAGATTCAAAGTTTGTGAGAAGATTTGTAGCTCGGGTGCTCATTGTTGTGGTTCTGTTCGCCGAGCTGGGAATTTGTGTTGCAGACGTTTCGCCCCTGTCTAGGTGACATCCTCAGTGCTTGGAACCACTATAAATGCTGGAGGAAACATCACAGAAGCGCTTCACAGGAGGCTCCCAAGCACTGAGGATGTCACCCAGGCAGGGGACGAAACATCTGCAACACAAATTCCCAGCTCAACGAACAGAACCACAACCGTCATAAAGATGTACAGAATAGAAACAGACCCTACGGTCCAACCCGTCCATGCCGACCAGATACCCCAACCCAGTCTTTCTAATGTCACAAATTGGAAGGACTGTACAGTGACTGCCCTGTGGTAGCTCAGTTGCTCTGACTTCTGCAAATCACTGAAAGTAATGTATTCATTTTATAGGAGAGTTATTTGACAATGAGAAGGAGTTGAGATGAAGCAGTCCAAGAAGCTGAATGATGATTTTGCTAACTTATGGAAGTATTACATAGAAGAGGAATTGCTGTATTGAAAAGAAATATGCTCATTTCATTTGTATTTTTATCACATCACATGAAGAATGGAGTTGATGACTAATTATAGCAATCAATTAGTCTGAAGCAAATTTGAATGGAAGGTGATTTACCCAATGGTAAAAAGTTTTGGAAACCATCAAAGGTCACTGTTGCTCCCAAGCACTTGTAATGCCAGGTGTCAAATTACCTATATATCGTATGTCAAAATACTCTGACAGTTTCTGAAGAAATCTATGGAATTTGCATTTAATCAATGCTAACTAGTTGACTGTTTCCCTAAGGACTCTGTTCTATAGCTTGAACAATTCCACACTAAAATAAGGTTTCCACAGATTAGTTTGAATTAACTCCATTCAAGCAGACCCAATGTTCTCTGGTTGTACTGTTCTGTACAATGGGAAATAGTTTGCAATTGTTGACAGTACCCAGTCACTTTTAAAATCCTAAAACCAACCAACCAAATCACTTTTTGGCCTGTTATTTTTCTTTCCAGGCAATGTGTTCCATTTTTATATGACAGCCATCTGAATTTCTTGCCTTGACATTTCAGTCAGTGTTGATTCTAACTTCGCTAGTTGTTGGAATTCTGTTACCTTTGGAGCATAAACCAAATTATTCAAATCATTTTAATTTAATGGAAAATGCCAGACAGAAGTATTCTAAAGATATGCAGGGAAGGTCCTTATTTGTTTTGAGATTCTCGGAGGCGGAATAACCTTCAGCTGACCTGATGAGAATGATTAATGTATCTCAGCAAGCAGACTTTGTCAAATCAAGACCATTCTGAGAGGCGCGACAAGGCTGCTAGTGCTACAGGCCTGATGAGATGTGGTAGTGAATGATTGTTAATACTGGTGTTTCTGCAAGGATTTTGAGCATTGCTCATTTGGTTAGAGTATGTAATTTTCTCTGTTCTTGATCCGTTTCATTGAATCTGAGACAATACACATTCATTATATTCTGAGATATTGCTAAAGCTGGGAGGAGGAGGTAGGAAAATGAAATCAAATAGTTTACATTTGTAATTTGTAGGTCTGTGCGAATTGCAATTGAAGGTCATTGCAGACATAAATTTGAAGTATAGGTACTAGAAATAAAAATGAGCGTGATTCTGGATGGGATGAGTTAAAACATGTCTAACAAGTATGGAACGTCATGAGCAAATTAGCGAAAGTGCTCAGGTCAGATCGCATCAAATAACAAAATGGTGAAATTACATAACTATGGAATGGTATGAAAGTTGATAAAAATGAAATCAGTGGCATTTTTCTTCTGACTAAGCTATACAGGCGTTCACAAGTCAATTTTTTTTTAAAAACCAAGTACCCAAATAACAACAAACAACACACTTAAACTAATCCAAGGAGTGGCAGATGGAGTTTAATTTAGATAAATTTGAGTTGCTGCATTTTGGAAAGGCAAATCAGGGCAGGACTAATACACTTAATGGTAAGATCCTGGGGAGTGTTGCTAAACAGAGATCTTGGAGTCCAAGTTCATAGTTCCTTGAAAGTGGAGTCTCAGGTAATGAAGAAGGTGTTTGGTTTGCTTTCCTTATTGGTCAGAGTATAGGAGTTGGGAGGTCATTTTCCAGCTGTACAGGACATTGGTTAGGCCACTTTTGGAATATTGTGTGCAATTCTGGAAGGGCATTGCCAGGGTTGGAGGGTTTGAGCTACAGGGAGAGGCTGAATAGGCTGGGGCTGTTTTCCCTGGAGTGTCGGAGGCTATATAGAAGTTTATAAAATCATGAAGGGGCAAGGATCTGGTAAATAGATAAGGTCTTGTCCCTGGAGTAGAGGACTCCGGAACCCGAGGGCAGAGGGTTTAGGGTGAGAGGGGAAAGATTTAAAAGGGACCTAACAGGCAACTGTTACAAGCAAAGGCTGGTGCACGTATGGGATGAGCTGCCAGAGGAAGTGGTGGAAGCTAGTACAGTTAGAACATTTAAAAGGCATATGGGTGGGTATATGAATAGAGAAAGGGTTTAGAGGGATATGGATCAAGTGTTGGCAAATGAGTCGAGATGAATTTAGGATATCTGGTTGACATGGACAAAATTGACCAAAGGGTCTGTTTCCGTGCTGTACATCTTTATGACCTTATAATTGCCCATGCACCACCCACCACATAAGAAAGAGGGTATAATGATCTCAAGTTCTGATGTTGGAACTAAAGCTGCATGGTATACAGAGAAAGGTGTGTTTTCTTGCATGCTTTCAGTATTCTTTAGTACTAACAATACTCTTGATTAATTTTTTAAAATATGATTTTGTTTAGAGTGGCAGAATAGGAGCTGATGAAGAAATAGATGATACCAAAGGAAAAACTGCAGAGGAAATTGAAGAAGTGCTGGCAGAGAAAGAAGCAAAAACCAAAGCAATACTGCTGGAAATGGTAAAGAAATTAATCACAAACCTTTAAAAGAACATTAATATGTTTTGGGAAGTACAGATGATGCATTCCAAACTGTTCAATGTTTTCTAACCAACAGATGTGAAGACAAGAATTTATTCTCCCCGTTGTTATTCACCTACCGGAGCAGACTAGAGCTATATTTTGTTTCGGCAGCTATGTGATGTTGGTGTGAGAGTATCTGAGAACGTTGATGGTCACGTGAATCAACAGATGTGTAGGAAAATTATGAGAGCAATTATGCAGTTTGGATGATAGGTGACATTTAATACTCATAACGTGAAATTCAGACTGAAAAGCATGGATGGTTGAAGCATACAGCAAACAGAAACAAGATCTGCAGTTATATGGTGTCTTTCACAAAACCCCAGGATATTTTTAAAGTGCTTTGCTGTCAGTGAACAAAGGGTAATCACTGTTGAAGCGTAGGAAACGTTCATCCTAATAGAACCCATAAAAAGCAGAGTTGTTGGTGAAGAAAACGCTTTTCCACTTTTTCAAAATAGAATAATTGAATCCTTTACTCAAGGAGGCATCAAGTTATTATTTGTAAATGGAAGATGATACTGTCGATAGTATTTCCTGTGTACAACAAGAAGCATCAGCCTTCTGCTTAGATCTCTGGGATGGATCATGAACTTAATGTTCTTACTCAGACAAAAGTGGAACTGACGTAGTACAGAATATAGGAAATAATGTTAGGCATTTCATCTAACCTATAGTTAAAAAGGCTGACAATGTTAAGAGTCTAGAATCTGTGCATAAGTCATGTTAATGTTTAAAGATGCATTATGCAGTTCACATTTACAATACCAGTCATTAGAAATGCCAGTCATTAGAAATGTTGCAGAAAGGATCTGCACTAATAATAAAGTGTAAAGGGTTTCAGAGCAGTTGGTATCTTATTAGAGGATTTAACCATTTTAATCAGTATAGATAAGACTCAATAAACTAGAGCCAGAGAATTTACGGGAAATCCGTTGAATTGAAGTTAAGTTTGGAACAGATAGTAAGAAGTATCTTTTTTTCCCTCCGAGACAATACTTTAGTTTGGATTATCCCACCGAAAAACTTAGTAGAATTTGTCAGCATTAGACAGTGTAGAATTTGTGAAAAATGAGTATTGCCATGTTCTCACTTAAGCCCCACTTAGCATTCAGATGGGATTTATTGGCCTGAGAAGGTGCAGTGAAGATTCAGAAGAACGATGGAGGGATTTTAAGTGTTATATAGCCTTCCTTGTGTGTATGCTTATATACAGATTAAGGAGTGATCTAATCTAAGTAATTAAAGGATTTGATAGGGTAGATAGAAACTCTTTTCATTTGTGGGAGAGGAAAGAACGAAGGATATAATCTTAAAATTAGAATTGGGCCATTCATGATGAAGCCAGTAAACACTTACTTTTCACAAAGACATTGGACACACACAATTCTCCTTCCCCAAAATAGATGTTGCGATTGACAGAATGTTTGCCAGACAAAATTTAAGGATTACAAAAACAAGACAGTTAAATGAAGTTAAACATACACAAGAACCGAGGTACATGTGACAATAATAAATCAAATCAAAATGAACATAAGAAATAAGAGTGAGATAATAGAATGGCGTCACGGTGGCTCAGTGGTTAGCACTGCTGCCTCACCAGGTTCCCAGGTTTAATACAGCCTCGGGTGACTGTCTGTGTGGAGTTTGCATATCCTCCCCGTGTTTGTGTGGGTTTCCTCCGGGTGCTCCGGTTTCCTCCCATGTCCAAAGATGTGCAGGTCAGGTGAATTAGTCAGAGGGAAATGGTTCTGGGTGGGTTACTCTTCGGAGGGTCGGTGTGGACTGGTTGGGCCGAAGGGCCTGTTTCCACACTGAAGGGAATCTAATCTAAACTACAATATAGCACAAGAACAGGCCCTTCAGCCAACCATGTTTTTGCCAATCAAGAAGCTATTCTAAACTAATCCCATCTGCCTGCACATGGTCCATATTGCTTTATTCCCTGCCTGTGGCTGTTGAAATTCTTCATAAATATTGATATCCTATCTGTTTCTACCACCTCCCCTGGCAGAATGATCCAGGACCGACAATTCTCTATGTTTGAAAAAAACTTGCCTCGCATATCTCCTTTAAATTTTTCTCCTTTTACCTTAACCTATGTCCCCAAGAATTTGACATTTCCATCCTGGGAAAAAGACATTGATATTCCACTCTATCCATATCTGTCATAATTTTATACACTTTACCAGGTCACTCCTCTGCCTCCAATGCTCTGGCGAAAATAGTCCAAGTTTGTCCAACTTCCCTATAAGCTAATACACTGAATCCAGGCAACATCCTGGTAAATCTCTTTTGTACCCCTCCAGATCCTCCACATCCTTACTATAATGCAGTGACCAGAACTGCACATAATATTCCAAATGTGGCCTAAATAAAGTCTTATACAGCTGCTATATAACGACAACCCAGCTGATGAAGGCAAACATGCCATATGCCACCTTTACCACCTTACCCAGTGTTGCCACTTTCAGAGAGCTATGGACTCCAAGATCCCTCTGTATATAAATGCTCCTAAGGGTCCTGCTATTTACTGTATATTTTCATCTTGCACTTGACATCCCAAAACTCACCCCCTCACACTTGTCCAGATTAAGCTCCATCTGTAATTTCCCCACTCAGTTTTCCAATCTGCTGTATTCTTTGACAATCTACCTCACTATCCACCGCTCCACCAAAGTTTATGCCATCTACAAATTTACTAATCAGACCACGTACATTTTCATATCTTGGAAACAACAGCTATCCCTGCAGAATACCAATAGTAACAGACTTCCAATTAAAAAAACACTACTCTCTATCTTCCAGGACCAAGTCAATTTTGTATCAATTACAATTCACTGTGGATCCCACTGTGTGACGTAATATTCTGGACCAGCATATCATGAGATACCTTGTCAAATACATGTAGACAACATCCCTGCCCTACATTCATCAATCATCTTCATGATCCTGCTCTGTCATATAGTAAGATAATGGCTGAACATCTACATCATCTCCTGCTTCCCATTCCATCTTCTTTCCTCTAGACTCTCTTGTTAACAAAACTCCTACATATCAGTTTAATTGAATAGTAGAATAAAATACAGGGACAGAATGGTCTGTCAGTGCTTTTATGTTCGTGGTTATACATATGAAAGGAATTAGTCAAACTTCATCAACTTTCTTTTGAACTGGAATTTTTTTTCCTGCCACCTCGTTATATTTTCTAAAAGATTGTTTATGTGGATTATTATTTTTGTTTTGTTACCAGTTAGACAGATGACTATCAATGAAAAGGATCTAAAATATTTAAAAGTTGCACTATTAAGGCTATTAAGCAAGTATCCTTTGAGAAGCTGAAAGTATGACTTCCTGTATAAGCTGTTTATATATGTGACAAACAAGTACATAATGCATGCAAGGCTTGTATTTATTGATATTTAAAATCAGATTTAGTTAATATATATTAAATATGGGAAATGGTCTCAGAAAATGCAAAGATCTTGTACTTGTAAATGGCACTGAACATTCATTCATTGGAAGTACATATGAAAAACATGTAAAACCTAGAATAAAATCAAAACATCCAGGTTAGTGCCTTTATATACAGTCCAGAGTACCTGTGGATGCTGACCCAGGAAGGAAAAGTTAGGAGGGGGTGACAGAAAGATTAGTCACAAATTGAGTTTTAAGATTCGTCTTTAAGGAAAAAGGGAAATGTCAAGAGAAATAACATTCACCAAGTTGTATTATATGTTTCATTAAAAAGGTTTATTGATTTATACTAACTCACTGGAAAAGATAAATGAGAATGATATTGCCTTTGAAAACCCCTTTGATTAATTCATTTACTGATATAAGTTAAATTTAACTATGCTGTTGAGATATTATGCACGTTATTTTTCCAGAATAATTGCTGATGAGACCCAAATCTTAATTTTTAACAGGTTGGAGATCTACCAGATGCAGAAATAAAGCCACCTGAAAATGTGCTGTTTGTTTGTAAACTCAATCCAGTCACCACAGATGAAGACTTAGAGGTCATTTTTTCAAGATTTGGGCCAATCAAGAGGTACTTTTTTGTGAATCTATTGATGATAATGTTCCATGACATTGAACTAGTTTTTATCTCAAATGTTACTTAAAATGTTGATGATCAGTTGACTCTTAATTATCTTTTGAAGTGGGTGAGTAAACCAGTCAAACTATGAAACAAATAGTAAAATATGACAAGAATTAAACTGTACAGGCCACTAAGTAGTGATTAAGGTATCAAATCAGGATACGTCAAGGATCCACTAAGCCTAGTCAAGCCTGGCAAAATAACACCCTGGCTATGATGTGATCTGACTTTTTTTGTAAATATATGTATTAGCAAAATTTTTTAACTTTGTATTTTTCAATAATTTTATATGTTTATAATCAATAACAAATATCAGTATAATAAAAAGAAAAAAAACAAGTTACAATACAGTGGTTACTGTCTACTAACCACTAACCTACCCTATAATACAAAACAAACCCTAACACTCTGCAAAGCAACACCAAAAAGAAAAGCAAAAAAACCCAAAAAATACAGAACGGCTATGCTCGGCGCAAAGTTCCCAAACAAAGGAACGGGAGCATTGTATATGTACCCGTATTAACCAAGGAGACCCCCTCCAGTGTCTAGGGCTTGACAAATCTAACCTTCCTGGTTAAGCAAATGCCCTAGTTAAGATAACTGACAAATCTATATCCAAATAACTCAAGTAGAATTGCCATTTCTTATAAAAGTGGTCTATTGTGTCGTGCACCATGTTTGGAAAAAAAAGTCCAAGGGAATGTGCTTCATAATTAATTTCTGCCATCCCAGCAAGCCCAGAGGGTTCTCAGACACCCAATTCATCAGAATATTCTTCTGTGCACAGTATGCAAGAATATTAAATAGTTTCTTCCCAAGCCCATCTAAAGATGGTTAATTCAGTAGACCTAAGAGGAAGGATATCTGGTCTACTTTGACTTCAGTCCTCAGTACCCTCCCTATCTCTCCTGCCACAGCGCTCCAATAAAACTGAGCCTGTGGCATGTCCAGAAGCATTTGGGGCATGCTAAAGATGACCCTTTTTTTTAATAGATATTTTTATTAGAAATTTAACATTTTTACAAGTTTACAAAAATAAACAAAACTCTCAAATATAAACATTGATATACAATTAAATCAAATATACAATAGCCAAAATTTAACAAAAGAAAAAAAATACTGAAAAAGGAAAAAAAGACAACAAAACGCAACTATCTACTAATCTAACCTACAACTAACCAGAATGTATATTTAAGTCTCTTACATGCTCGGAATGTGTTAACATCAGATGTAATAAAACCCGTATTCGTGCGGGATTCCTCTCCTAAGGGGCCCTGGACCAGCCAGGTTTGTAATATCAATTAAATAAAAGCCCTTGTTAGGATAGCCAAAATATCTGTATTTATGTAATTCAAGAAGGGCTGCCATATTTTATAAAATAATTCGGTCTTTCGGTGCACCATATTTGTAAGGAAGTCAAGGGGGAATACATTCCATAATTAATCTGTGCCAATTTGAAAGTCCAGGGGGGCCCTCAGCACCCAGATCACCAAAATATTTTTCCTTGCACAGAAAGAAAGAATAGAAAATAGTCTCTTCCCGTACATGTCCAGGGAGGGAAAATTCGAAAAGCCCAAAAGGAGAGATACAGGGTCCACTTTAATTTCCGTTCCTAAAATTTCTGTCAGGGTACTTGCTACTTTAGTCCAATATCTACGGATCTTATGACAGGTCCATAGGCAATGTACAAGAATGCCCACCTCTATTTTGCATTTGGGACACATTGGAGATGCTCCTGCCTTAAAATTTGCCAGTCGAACCGATGCTATATGGGCCCTATGAAGTATCTTCAGCTGGATAGCCTGGGTTCTGTTAACAGATAGTAATTCTTCTAGCGTTTTCCCAAATATCATTCCACGTTTCTATAGAGATTTCTAGTCCCAAATCCTGATCCCATGTTTTAAGCAGATTATCCATATCTCCCGATACTTCATCATGTAGTAAATGATAAATAGTACTAACGGAAGATACCCCCATTGGTCGTAGGACACTACATTCTCTCTCTGATTTATAAAGACTATCTAATAACGTAGTCTTCTTCTGTATATAATCTCGAATTTGAAAGTATCGAGAAAGGTCTCCATTAGGTAATCTGAATTTCTGACGCAGCTGTTCAAAAGACATCAGGACCTCATCCTTAAATAGGTCCCCTAAACATGAGATACCTCTGGATCTCCAGAGTTTAAAAGTGGCATCTGTAAACCCCGGTTGGAATCCCCATGCTCCCACTATCGGTGCATAGGGGGATGTTTTATGTGAGTTGCCCTCATTTTGCCGCATTATATTCCAAGCCTTAATTGTGTTTAGTATTATAGGGTTTTTATAGTGATCTGTAATGATTTTCCTCTTGTCTGAAAATAAAAGGTTAATAAGTGGATATTTTACTTGAGAGGCCTCGATGTCCAACCAGATTGGGCTTTGTCTGATCCACAATCAATCAGCTATGTAACTTAACTGATATTTCCTAAAGTCTGGGAAGTCCAATCCTCCCCTTGTCTGTGGAAGCTGTAGCTTCTTCAGCTTAATGAGGGGCCATCTACGATTCCAGATAAAGGAACCCAGCCAGCCATATAATTTGCGTAGAGCCGTCCTCGGCAGCATCACCGGAAGCATTCTCATAGGATATAGGAGACGGGGCAGGACATTCATTTTAATTAGTGCTGTTCTACCCAACCAGGAAATTGGAAGGTCTCCCCATTGCTGGAGGTCCTGCCTTATCCTTTCCAGTAAATGCACAAAATTAGCCTTTTACAACTGACCAAATACTGGGGTAATAAAAATGCGTAAATATAAGAAGCCCTCCAGGGACCAACGAAAGGGAAAAAGGGATCCGTCCACTAAGTGGGGTGTCATAGCAAGGCCACCCATTGGCATAGCCTCCGATTTTGAAAAATTAATTTTATCGCCTGAGAATGCGCTAAATGTATTAATAACTTGGATTAGGCGAGGTACGGACATCAGAGGATTACTGAGGAATAGAAGAACATCATCTGCATAAAGGGTAATTTTATGTTTACCTGTACCAATCCTCGGGGCCGTTATATTAGGATCAGCTCGTATAGCTTCTGCTTGTTGTTCAATTATTAGCGTAAATAACAATGGCGAGAGGGGACATCCCTGACGGCAGCCCCTACCCACACTGAAGCTATCCGAACCTAATCCATTGGTAACCACAACTGCTTTGGGATCACTATACAATGTTGAGACCCATTTGGTAAACACCTGTCCAACGCCAAACCTTTCCAATGTGTAAAACAAATATCTATCAAATGCCTTTTCCGCGTCTAATGAAACTACTACTCCTGGTATCTTTCCCTGAAGAGAGGCTTGAATCATATTCAAAACCCTTCTAATATTATTGGATGATCTACGGCCCTTAATAAACCCCGTCTGATCCTCCTTTATAATATGTGGCAGTACCCTTTCTAATCTCAATGCTAACGTTTTAGAAAGGATTTTAAAATCTACATTTAGCAAGGATATTGGTCTATATGATGTACAATCTTTTGGATCCTTTCCTTTTTTAAGGATAAGAGAGATATTTGCCTCTTTCAGCAAAGGCGGGAGACAGTCCTGATTATATGCATAGTTATACATGTCCATAAGTGGACCAGCCAATATTTCTGTCAATTCTTTATAGAATTCAGCTTGAAAACCATCTGGGCCCGGTGCCTTACCACTCTGAAGTTGCCTAATTGCATCAAGTATTTCTTGGACTGTTAGAGGAGCATTTAGGACCGATACCTGTTCCGGAGATAGGCCTGGAAAGGTCAAATTTTTAAAAAATGACTGCATCCTCCTCGTCCTATCTTCACAATCCTGCGATTTATATAACTCAGAATAAAATTCTCTAAAGATCGCATTAATCTTTTTATGATCATGAGTCAAAATACCCGTAATTTCCTTGATAGACGTAATAGTCTGAGGGGCCTTTTTTTTTCTTTGCAAGAAATGCTAAGTATCTACCCAGTTTGTCGCCATATTCATATAACCTTTATTTTGCAAATAATATTTTCCTCTTAGCCATTTGAGCAAGCGTAGTGTTTAGAGCCGTCCTAAGAGCTGTAATCCTTTGCAATTTAATAATAGAAGGTCTATCAGTGTATGCTGTTTCAGGTGCTTTTAAGCGAGCTTCAAGCAGACGCTGTTGTTCTCCCTTCAATTTCTTCTGGGTCGCTGAGTAGGAGTAGATCAAACCTCACGTGTAAGCTTTGATGGTCTCCCACATCATTGACGGGTTGCGAGCTGTACCTGAATTAATTTCTAAAAAAGTTTTAAATTCTTGAGAGAAGTACTTTACAAATTTACTATCTTTCACTAGGAAGGGGTCCATACGCCAATGCCGAGGGGATGTCCCATTGTTCCTCGCCTTAGTTTCCATATATGCAGCAGCGTGGTCGGAAATTGCTATACTACCTATTTTACAGGATGATATGGAATTTAAAAAAATCGAGGGGGCAAAAAACATATCAATTCTGGTATGACATTTATGTGGATTAGAGTAGAAAGAAAAATCTCTGCCCTGTGGATGAAGACATCTCCATACATCTACTAATCCTAATTCTTTGTTCAGATCCATCAATTGTCTAGATCTGGGAGATACTCCTGCAGTACTCTTGGGAATCCTATCTATTTCCGGATCCATAATACAATTAAAGTCTCCCCCTATAATTATATGACGGGCACCAAAAGCCATCAATTTTGAAAAGGCTTCCGTTATAAATTTAAAGGGGTGTGCCGGGGGGCAGTACAAATTTAAATTCCCATATTCCTTTCCATTTATGAGGGCTTTAATCAAAATATATCATCCAGATTCGTCTTTTATCTGCTTTAGCATTTTGAAAGGGAAATTCTTCCGAACAAGAATAACAACTCCGCTGCTTTTTGAGCTAAAAGAAGAAAAAAAGGCCTGATCAAATCCACCCTGTTGTAATTTCAAGTGTTCTTTATCCGACAGGTGTGTCTCCTGTAGGAGAGCTATATCAAATCTTTCCTTCTTAAGATTTGATAATATTTTCTTCCTTTTGACTGGCAAATTACTCCCCTTGACATTCCAGGTGCACCACTTAACCGACTGATCAACCATAATCATCTGGGCAAATCCGAGACCCCTCAGGAGGGGAAACCCTATCCAGAACATCCCGAGCGTAGAGCATATAAAATTTACAAAAATAAAGCCTCTCTAATATACTCACAACAATACAATAAAAAACTATTTCTAAATAAAAAGAATATAAAACGTATCTAAATGGAGATTTTCCCCCTTGTTCCCAGGGGGTGTCACTTCCTCTCCAAAAGTCCATCATATCCTCTCCCAACCAATGCCCCACCCTTGACCCAGGCGCTCCTCAATAAAATGAGGAGGATTCAGATATAATACAAAGCTAGAGTTAACAGTGAGCACCCTACCCCCACCCATACCAACATCTGGATATATTTGGTAATGTTAATACCATATATAAACATATAACTATAAAATTACAACCTCAACAAATAATAATTAAATATACTAATACAAAATAACAAGGGAGAAACAACTCCGCTCCTAAAGACAGAGGTAAAATAGAATAAGGTAACCACCTCCCCCCACCAACATTAACCAAGCCCCCCAGCTTTTTTATATATATATATATATATATATATATACACACACACATATACATACATCCCACATATATACATAAAATAATAAAAGAAAACAACCCCAAGGCGGGGGAGAAAACCAAAACCCTCTCCCCACTCCCATGATAATATTAAACAGTAAGATAAGAAAAAAAAAGGGGGGGGGATATCAACCAAAGCAGGGGGAAAGGCAAACCAACATCCATTATGTCTTACAGTTTATCTAAGAGATTCCAAGAATTCCTTAGCCTTTTCTGGCGATCCGAAGTTATATAAGGATTCTTCATGATTAAAGCGTAGCGTCGCTGGGTAGCGTAAGGAGTACTGAATATTTAAGTCCCTTAAACGCTTCTTCGCCTTGTCGAATGCTTTCCTCTTTCGGACCAGAGCTGGGGAAAAGCCCTGGAATAACATGATCTTGGATCCATTATAGATCATAGCTTGGGGGTCTTTTCCAAGATTTCTAGAGGCTTCTAGGAGTATCTGCCTCTCCTTGTAGCTCTGCAGCCGGAACAGGACCGGGCGTGGGCGCTGGTTCAAGCCGGGCCCGCGTATTGCGACCCGGTAAGCCCATTCCACCCTTACCTGGCCTGATCCAGCTTCCAGATTTAAAAGCTGTGGCAGCCACTGCTCGAGAAACACTGTAAGCTGGCCTTCCTCTTCCCGTTCGGGAAGGCCCAGCAAACGACTATTTTTTCGACAACCTCGATTATCGAGGTCGTCAATGTGATTCTCTAAGGTCCGGACTCGCTGTTCGAGAGTCCGGACCTGATCCATGGCCGATTGCGCTGTAGTTTCGGAGGTCGCGGCCTTTAACTCCGCCCCTCCGACTCGGCGCTCGATTTCTTGGATGTCTCGGTCGTGCTTCTTCAGCGCGGCCGAGAGTGAGTCCCATCGACTTCGGGATTCTTTGATGAAAGCGTCGATCTTCGCGTCCAGTTTGGAGATAATTTCTACAAGGCTTGTCACCGTAGGTAAGTCCCCCGGCGCAGCTGTGGACGCCTCAGCTGCAGCTGGAGATGGTGGGGGAGGGTTCCTGCTTGTTGAGAGTTGCGGGCTCCCTTCCTTTTAGTCATTTTTACTAAAGATTAGATTGTTTAAATTTAATATTAAACAACTATTATAAATGGTTTGGTGAGTGTGGTGGGGGTGGGTGACCCACTTTACCCAAGTCTTGGGAGGAGCACTGTAGACTCAGACTTGTTGGGTCGCTGCCATCTTGGATCTCCCCAAGATGCCCCTTTTTTAAACTTCGCCACACGGGCTGGTGCCAGATGATCCCTGTGCAGGACTTTTAACTGCATAGCGCATGTCCTATTACAGATTGAGATCTTTCGAGTATTCTCTCATGTTTCAGAAGAGATCTCCACTCCTAACTCTTGCATCCAGACCCAGTTAATATCCTGCCAGGCCCAGCCACCCAGCAGTCGATAGAGGGCACTAACCGAAAGGGTGCTTGTGGAACATAGCAACAACCTCTCTGTGAGAAGCATAGTCTTCTAACCTGAAAAAAAAACGGAACACATCT
This sequence comes from Chiloscyllium plagiosum, assembly GCF_037043375.1. NCBI lineage: Eukaryota > Metazoa > Chordata > Chondrichthyes > Orectolobiformes > Hemiscylliidae > Chiloscyllium > Chiloscyllium plagiosum. The sequence continues at coordinate 45,731,235 of NW_028270141.1, forward strand.
CTGCTGGGCAACCCGTATTTGCGGTTCAGTTGGTCCAAAGACATCATAACCTCCCCCTCATTTAAGTCTCCCAAAATAGAAACTCTTTTTGCTGCCCATTAGTTTGAACCCTGAGTCCCATCAATCCTGGTTGGAACCCTGGCATGCCAACTATAGGCGTAAGTGGCAAAGTCTTGGATAAACAACCCTCACTCTGAAGCATCGCCCTTCTTGCCTTGACTGTACTAATGACAATGGAGTTCCAGTAGTGGTCCATAACTGTCCTCATCTTATCCATGAACGACAGGTTAATAAGAGGGCACTTTGCTTGGGAGGCCTCAATATCCAGTTATATTGAATTTGGATCGTTACCTACCCAATCACAGACAAAGACAGCAGGGAATTCAATTGATATCTCCTGATGTTTGGGAAATTAACTCCTCCCCCTCCTTGAGGCAACTGCAATTCAGTAAGTTTGAGGGGCCGCCCACGATGCCAGACAAAGGAACCAAACCACTCCATAAGCTTCCGCAGCGTTAACCTGGGAAACATTACAGGGAGCATACGCATGGAATAAAGCAAATGAGGAAGAACATTCACCTTAATGAGAGATATTCGGCCCAGCCATGAAATTGGAAAAGCCTCCCATCTCTGGAGATCTCGTCTAATATTGTCGAGCAAGTGAGCAAAGTTAGTCCAAAATAACTGATCAAACTTGGGGGTAATAAAAATGCCTAGGTATTGGAACCTGCCCGTGACCACTTAAAAGGGAACTTAGGGCCACCTTCAACTTTTGGCACATGCTTAAGGTTCCCCAAAAACAGCCTCCGATTTTGCAAAGTTAATCTTGTATCCTGAAATAGCCCCAAATGAATTGATACATTGTATCAAATGGGATACGGAGGTCATTGGGTTCGATAAAAACAGAAGGACATCATTCGCATACAATGTAATCTTGTGTGCCTTCGATCCCACTGCCGGAGCAGTTATGTGGATATACTGACGAATGGCCTCTGCCAGCGGCTCTATCATCAACGTAAACAACAACCATGAGAGAGGCAGCCTTGCCGACTACCCCTACCAATCCTAAAATTCCCAGACTGCATCCAATTGGGATGACCGCGGCCAGAGGATTGTGATATAAAACCTCCACCCACCTAACAAAGGCTCCACCCAACCCAAACTGTTCTAAGACATAAAAAAGATATGGCCATTCCACCCAGTCAAATGCTTTCTCTGCATCTAAGGAAATCACCAACCCCTGAATTGATTGTTGCTGACAAACTTGGACCATATTCAGTAACCTTCTAATATTATTAGAGGACCTACTAAAGCCGGTTAGTAGGTCCTCTTTAATAATATGGGGCAACACCTTTTCCAATCTCAGCGCCAGGATCTTGGACAGAATCTTGAAATCTGAATTTAATAGAGAGATAGGTCTGTATGAGGCACAATCCTCAGGATGTTTCCCCTTCTTAAGAATTAAGGAAATATTAGCTTCTCTCAAAAATGGTGGTAGGCATTCAGGTATGTAGGAGTGATTGTACATCTCCAACATCGGCCCTGACAGAATCCCTATAAACTCCTTGTAAAACTCACCCAGAAGACCATCAGGGCTAGGCGCTTTCCCACTCTGAAGGTGCCTAGCTGCCTCCAGTATTTCCTGAACTGTTAAGGGGGCATTAAGGAGAGAAGCCTGTTCCAAGGTTATCCCTGGGAGGTCCAAGTTCTTAAAAAAGGGGCTCTATTTTAGCCCTTCTGCCCTCGCAATCTTCAGACCGATACGATTCAGAGCAAAAGCTCCGAAAAGCCTCATTAATCTTTTTAGCATCGTATATAAGGACCCCAGCGCTGTCTCTGATTGCCGTAGTGGATTGGGGAGCATGCTTTTTCCTAGTCAGGTACGCTAAATACTTCTCTGGCCTTTCTCCATATTCGAACAGACTTTGTCTAGCAAAAGCAAGTTCTTTCTTTGCGTTTTGTGTCAGTATTGAATTCAAGGCAGCCTGGAGGGCTGTAATCCACTGTAGCTTAGTCACCGAAGGCCTCAGCGGCTTTTAACCACCTTTCAAGTAGACGCTGCTGTTTCTCCTTCTGTCATTTTTAGCCAGCCGAATAGGAAATGGCTAATCCCCTAGCAAAGGCCTTAGCGGTCTTCCATAGCATAGACAGGATACTCGCCGTGCCTGAGTTGATAGTCAAGAATTCCTGAAACTCCTTCAAAAAGTACTCCACAAATTTGGAATCCTTCAGCAGAAAAGGGTCCAAACGCAGTGCCACAAACCTCGCCCTTCACATTTGGCCTTAACCTCCAAATATGCCGCTGCATGATCAGAGATAGCTATATTCCCAACTCTACAACCCATAATCGGATCCAGGAGGGCCGAGGGAGCCAGAAAGAGGTCAATCCTCGTGTGACATTTATGTGGGTTTGAAAAAAAGATGAAATTGCTGCCGGTAGGGTGAAATCTCCAAATATCCACCAATCCCAACCCCTCGCATAAGTCAGCCACCTGCTTGGTCTGCGAAGAAATAGCTGGGGACCCACAAGTATGTCCACTGTCTGATCCAAAAGACAATTAAAATCCCCCCATAATAATGGGCCGTGTTCCAAAAGCACTCAACTTAGTGAAAGCACTAATCAAAAATTTGAGGGAATGCGCCAGAGGACAGTAGACATTTAAAATGCCATATTCCTCCCCATGTATCAGGGCTTTAAGTATCACAAACCGTCTCTGCTCATCTTTCACCTGCTCTAATAATGTGAACAGAAGATTTTTCTGAATAAGTACCGCCACTCCCCTACTTTTAATAGTAAAGGATGAAAAGAATACCCGGTCATAACCCCCCTGTTGTAATTGCAGGTGCTTCCCATCATCAAGATGGGTTTCCTGCAACAAAGCGATATCAACCCTTTCCCTCGTAAGGCTAGAAAGCACTTTTTTCCTTTTAACAGGCGAATGACTTCCCTTAATACTCCAGGTGCACTATTTAATAGGACACTATGCCATATCCCCTTTGAGACCCTTGAACTCCTCGGAGGGAGAACCCTGCTTTCAAAGCGCCGAGCACAGGTAAATAAAGACTTAGAGTCGAAGAACTATATATACAAAAACTACTCTATCATAACTCTAAACAACTATTACTATCAAAAAACAACAAAGAAAACCAACTATAAAACCTTGAATGGAAGACTCTTCCCCCTGCCCATAGGGGACACTCACCCTACCCATCCCCTCCTTCACAACTCTTTCAAACCCGGACTGTGCCCCAGCCTTAGGCCAGAAGAAAAAACAAGGAGATGATCCTTAAATCAACAGAAAAAAGACAAAATTAGGATGAGCACTCCACCCATCCCTGGCTTCATGTCACCTCTACTTGTGGCTAAAAGAGAAACAGAACAAACAAAAAGGGGAGACAACAAAGAACATCCATAAAATTTCCCATCAGAAAATCCAGTTATTAAAAAAAAAGGAACAACTTATTCCAAGGTATTTTTTTCCCCCCCCTTTCCAAAAAAGAAATTATTAGGGAGAAAGAAAGGAATTAAAAAAAGGAAGGGAAAACATGGGGAAAGATAAAAAAAGAGAACATTAACTGTATTCTTCAGGCCAATCCATCTATTTTAAAGTGTCTACAAAGTGTTTGGCTTTATCCGCCCAGTCAAATGTATAAACTGAGTCCTCGTGGCTGAAACAAAGCACTGTGGGGTGTCTCATGGAGTACTGGTTGCCCAGGTTCCTCAGCCTCTTTTTAACTTCAGCGAAGGATTTCCTCTTTCAAATTACAGCCTCAGGAGAGGCTGCTGCTGCTGCAGTTTCTGGTGTGGTAGGTGCTGCCAGGGGAGTGTCCTCCCTGCTGCTATTTGCTCGCTCCTTTTCCCTTTGGCATCCTTCCCACTCCTAAATATTAACAAATATGTGTTCTGTAAGATTTTAAACTAATAATTCCACCACGTAAGTTGGCCAGGGATGGCAAAAAACATCAGCATGCCTTGGCTGTTAGGCAGAGCTGTCCACAGCAGTTCTACAGAATCGCCGCCATCTTGCCGAATCGCGATCTGACTCATTTTTAAAAATATTATTGGCGTCCATGTAAAAATATCTTACAAATTTTTCAAAAAGGGATACTAAAGAAAAGGCATTAGGTACAACAGCAACAATGTTGTACCTTAGAGGAATATGGAGGTTGGATGGAATAATTCTACTGGAGAATTTGAGAGGACACTCAGTCTACTTTGTGAGTGAAATAAGACTGCATTTTTAATTTCAGTGAATGAGAATTTGACCTTTTCAAACAGCAACAACTCAGTGCTTCCTGTTTTCTTACTTGCAATTCATCCAAACAAAGTACGGTGAACCGAAAATCCAAAAGAAGACATCTTTACTATTTGTGGAGGAGTCCAATTTGTTGGAATCTACTTCACTGTCTCCAGCAAAGGGAATTCAGCTGTTCAGGAAGACACCTCAGTGCCAGCACTTGTGTGTGGAGAATAACTTTAAACACACAGCTACTGTTTAGAACTATCTATGTCTTATAATTTTTCATGAGTTTACTATTACTTAGCCAAAGTACATCATTAATATTGTGCAGTTATCATTTTATTTCTCAGATTTCAGTATATGTGTTTTTTAAATGATAGATACAATGTATCTATTCAAAATCCAAACTGTTTCCCAGTAACATTTGCATCTTTGTCTAAGTTGTTTAAACTGGTTATTTGTTGAGTAAAGGAACTTTGCTGACTTATTCTTAATACTAAACCTGATCAGTGTGATACTTACAAAGTTGGCCATTATCACCAATCCAGTTAAATACTCCAAGCTAACTATTGCCCTATCAGCCTATTCTTAGTTACAAGAAAAGTAACAGCAAATATTGTCAATATTATCATTGGACACTCTCTCATCAATATCTTGCTTTCCAGCAAGGTCACTCCAATACATTGCAACCTTATGATACAAATTGAACTTCAGATTTAAATTTTAAATGACTGCTCTTGAACAAATATGGCATGAAGGAACTTTAATAAATTGAAGTCATGGGATTTTGGGGGAAGACTCTCCAATAATTTAAATCATGTCTGACACAAAGGAAGATGGCTGTGGTTGAAGGTTGTCAGTCTCATCTAAACCGCATTTCCATTACTGCTGGGGTTTCTTCAAATATTACCCTCGACCCAGTTATATTCAACAGAATTTTTGCTTCTGAAAGTAACTTTTAACTCCAATCACAAAAGCTTAGATTATGAAGCAGTTGGGACCCCATTCTGCTACATGTAGCAAGACCTCATCAACATTTAGATTTGAGCTAGTATGTACAAAATAATATTCGTAAGGAATATGTGCTAGGCAATGATTATCAACAAAGAAGTTTGCTTTAGTGTCATTGCCCTTACTAGGTCTTCCACTGTCGGAGCTGAAGTGCCTGGCAACAGTTCCCATCATTCCTAATGTGACAGCCACTTAAATATTGTGGCTGAGAGAGAGAGAAATTCAAGGTTGGATATTCTGTAGCAAATGCAGTAAATGTTATCATTGTGATGTATTTTTACATTCTTAATAAATGGCACTGATACAACACATTGCACAATCTTAGTTTGCCGTCAATTGTTTACAGTGAAAGAACTGCTGCGCATCCCTAATAACCCTTGACCCAAATAGCTTAATAATCCACTTCAGAGTGGAGTTCATCATCAATCATTGTGTAGGTCTAGAGTTACTTTTAGTCAAAGGAAACAGATTAAAGGAAGGAAGGAGGGTGATCTGATGATAAACTCCTCTCTGAAGTGGCTTAGCCTTTGGTTTCCTGCAGTCTGCCCGTGATGAATGTGTGGAGGAGAAAGTGACTATGTTTATAAGCAGGGTAAAAATGATAAGTACAGGAATGAAACTGTCTTTTTATTGTTTTCTTACTGAAGTGAATTATATCGGTATCTGTTCAACAGCTGTGAAATAATTAGAGACTGGAAGACCGGAGAATCTCTCTGCTATGCCTTCATTGAGTTTGAGAAGGTAAGACTATAAGAAATAGGAACAAGAGTAGGCTGTCCACTTTCCTGCCTTTTCCCCATAACTACTGATTTCCCTACTGATCAATTATCAACCCAACTCTGCCTTCTGTATACACAAGGAATTTGCCCCCACAGCCCTCTTATGGCAAGGAGTTCCTAAGTCTGTCAACCCTCTGAGAGAAGAAATTCCTCCTAATCTCAGTCTTAAATTGATGCCCCTAGATTCTGAGACTATGCATCCTAGTCCTAGACTCTCACAAGGGGAAATATCCTCTGTGATTATCCTGTCAAGCCCCTTAAGAATCCCACATGTTTCAATGAGATCACCTCTCATTTTTATGAAGACTTGTTAAGTAACAGTTATATTGTGCATTCTTTAAATATAACTTTACAGTTATACTAATTTTTATTCTATGAAGTTCTTTGTATAGATTTATATTGCATTACAAGTGGATTTTTGTATTTGCCTAATTTATGTTCTGAATCAAAATCTCAGCTGAGAATTTCCCCAGCGGTTGTAAATACAAGTTGGCAGAAACCCCAGATGAACTGACTACATTGAGGTGACTGGCCAGTATAACCTCAGTAAAAAACAGGCAGTCAGGGAAAAGTAACTCCCAGCCTATGTTTCCATGCTGACAGTCAAAATGCAACACATCAGCAAATTCAAGTGTCATTCAATAGCAGAAAGATGCTGGCCACAAATCTGAATTTATTTAAAATAATGAGAGAAATTCCCACTTACTGATACCTTTCTTTGTGTAAACATAAAGGACAGTGAAACTTGTATAAATGGATATTGTTCAAAAAGTACATGGGTCGGCATGGTGACTCAGTGATTAGCACTGCTGCCTCACTGCCTGGGACCCAGGTTCGATTCCAGCCTCAGGTGACTGTCTGTGTGGAGTTTGCACATTCTCCCAGTGTCTGCGTGGGTTTCCTCCGGGTGTTCCCCTTTCCTCCCACAATCCAAGGACGTGCAGGTTAGGTGAACTGGCCATGGTAAGTTGCCCAAAATGTAGTTTATTACTCAGGGGCAAATATAGGGGAATGGGTCTGGTGGAGGTTACTCTTTGGAGGGTCGGTGTGGACTTGATGGGTCAAAGGACCTGGTTCCACACTGTCGGGATTCTAATTCTAAAAAACAGACATTTGAGAAACCCATTCTTGCATGTAGAAATTAATTTCAGCAAATTAGTTATTTTTTTAAAACCCAGTATTCATAGTGACATAAAAATGCTTTTATCTCCAGATATGGGTACTTTCTCTACCACTCGATTTTAGTTGTCAGAAGTTCGACCTTTTTAGAGATGTTAATTCCATTCACATGGAAGTAAAATCTCACAGCAATGCTTGAAGTAGAGGCAGACATCCTTTATTTAGTACTGCCACATTACAAATACAACATTCATTCATTTCACTTAGTTGCTTGTGCGACCTCATTGTACATAACTTGGCTGCTATGTTTACTTCCATAACAACACTGACTGCTCATCGATGTTATTAATAACAAATTAATAACACCTCATGCAAGGGTCAGTGAAACACCTGTCCAATGGGAAAATATTTTGGAATGTTTCTAGGCATTTATTTAAAAATCTAGTAAGTTCCTGCTCGTGTTTGGTGACCTTGCACAGGTCAGATTCTGCAGTCATGCTTGATGTTTCAGTTGTAAGCTTTTGCAGTCTGTGTACAAAATTAATTTCATCTGCTTACTGTACAAGTTCTTTACTATTTACTAGTCAGACCACATTTGGAGTATTGTGCACACTTTTGGACCCCCCCATATCTTGGGAAGAATGTACTGGCCCTGGAGTGTGTTCAGAAGAGGTTCAAGAGACTGGTACCAGAAATGAAAAGCTTAACATATGAGGAACGTTTGAGGACTCTGGGTTTAAACTCTTGAGTTAAGAAGGATGAGGGAAGATCTAATTGAAACATACAGAATACTGAATGGCCTGGACTGGGAAGATGTTTCTATTGGTAGGAGAGACTAGGGTTGAGAAACTTAGCAGCTGTGATTGAATGGCGTAATTTCTGCTCCTATATCTTATGGTCTTATTGGCTGACACTAGTCTCCAGTGAAAGACTTACTATTAACTTAAGTTGGGCTCTGATTGTATAAATGCATTACGTCCAAGTGGTGGACAAGTTTGCTCTTTCTTTCCATTTTTAAAAAAATCTTTCTTGGTGGTTTCAAACTTGGACCATCTGAATCAATCCCTAAAAATATGAAGGAGCAGGTCTCTGCCTTTTCAATTAAGGGACTTCCAAACAAAGTTCCACTGGCAGAGGAGAAAAGAAACAATGCTTTTATGGTAATTTCTGAAGGTTTTTTGGAGCGCAATACTGCAAATTTGAATGTGGAACGTAGAGATGGGAAAACCATTTGTGACAAGAATGACTTGTGAAATGAAACGTTCTTCAGCCAGAGAAACACTTGTCTTTGGGATTGCTTGTTTGCCTCTGTTCCAGAGCTAAAGTTGAATGTGCTATGTGCATGACAGGGGAATTCCTGACTGAGAATGTCAAGATTGATGATTGTGGTACTCTAACTTAGCACATGTACTATGTCCACTGGCTTGGAGCAAAACCACAAAGAAATAACATTGTTTCACAGTCAGAAAGTGATATGAAAACCATAATTCAATGACAACAGAGTTGCAAGCAAACTACGGTATCATTGTCCAGACAAGTTCAGTGAATTATTGCTACTTGGGCAACAAGTCAGAGGGGCAGTCAAGCATTATTGTCAAGGCATTATGTTATTGACTATTAAGTAAGCTATAGTTTGAGCAACAAACTATCGGGCAGTGGACCTGTCCTATTATGAAGGCAAAGAGCTATAGGAATAATGAGGTGGTTTGCGATCTGTGTAGAAAAATTCCTTTTAGCGAGCAATTGCTCGTGCTATTGGATCAGCATCATTTTCAGCAGTCTTGTGTTTTTGCTATTGGATGAGTAAGCTGTCACTGTTGGGACCCTGAGCCATTATAATTGTTTAACTGTTTGACCTAACTTGTGCCCTGCATCTTTGTCAGGGTTGGTTTGCATTACCATCCCTGAAAAAATCTGCTTAAACTGCTATATTATATATTTTTTCACAGCAGGAGCATTGTGAAAATGCTTACTTTAAGATGGATAATGTGCTAATAGATGACAGAAGAATACATGTGGACTTCAGCCAATCTGTAGCGAAGGTACAGTGGAAAGGGAAAGGTAGGTTCTAAGGTTACATTTTGTATTTATCTATTTCACAAGTGCAAACCTGAAAGGTCACTCATCTCTATAGAAGTTGCCAATGTGCTGTTAATATCACTGCCTGGGAGAGGTGATTGTCACAGGTTCAGTTGTGGGTTTCAAAGAAATTGGGATAGAAAAGAGAATGAAAGAATGCCAGGAATTAGTCTGGGGAGTGGGACGAGGTGCGTTATCCTTGAATTGATAATGGTCACTTTCTCATTCACCTTTTCTTAAAAGTTATTTTTGATCTATCTTCTCACAGGTGCAAAATACACCAAAGATGATTTTAAAGAGTATGAGAAAGACCTTAGCAAACGTTCCAACATTACCTTGAAGAGTAAAGTTCAACCTAAACAGGAGTATCCTTGAATTTGTTCAGCAGCTATAAACGTTGAGCTCAATTGAAGTATTATAAATAGTTCTGTGTAGTGCATTTCAGGCAACATGTAAAGGCTTTAGAAAGGATACAGAAGGGGCTTGTTAGGATACTACCAGGAATACGGAATGTTAGTAAAGAACAGACAAGCTAAATTGTGATGTAATAGACGAAGTAGAGAAAATCAGTTTTCTCCAGTGATTGGCCATGTCCGGAGGGGAACTGAGTTAAGGTTCTGAAGTTACATTTAGGCCATAAATAAATAAGGATGGCATTTTCTTCCATAAAGGCTGATAATCAACACTGGATTCATGGTCATCATTAGATTCTGAATTCCAGATTTTTTATTGAATACAAATTCCAACATCTGCTGTGGTGAGATTTGCACCCTGGTCTTCAGAATATTACCTGGGTTCTGGATGTAGATTTGCTCGCTGAGCTGAAAATTCATTTTCAGATGTTTTGTCATTATACGAGGTAACATCTTCAGTGAGCCTCCGGATGAAGCACCGCTGGGTGTTTCCTACTTTCTGTTTACATGTTTGTTGATAAAGTTCTGGTTGGAATGCCATGCTTCCAGGAACTCCTGTGCGTGTCTCTGTTTGGCTTGTCCTAGGATGGATGTGTTGTATCCTTACATACAGATAAGGAAGAACTAGTGTAAGGATACCTTACATACAGAGAAGGAAGGACACCACATCCATCCGAGGACAAGCTAAACAGAGACATGCTTGAGAATTCCTTGAAGCATGGCATTCCAACTGGAACTCTATCAACAAACATATTGACTTGGACCTCATTTACCCCCCCACCCCGAGAAAAAGAACAGGAAATGACATCACCGACTCAGAGAAACCCAAACATATATATAAGAAAGCAGGAAACATCAGCAGTGCTTCACCCAGAGACTCACTGAAGATGATATCAAGTATGATGATGAAACGTCTGAAAATAAATCTTCCAGCTCAGCAAACCTCAACCCAAGCTACAAATTTTCTTAAAACTTGCTATTACCTGGGTCTTTGGATTAACCGTTCAATGGTAATACCACTTGTCTGTTTGATTAAGTTGAGTAATTCTTTGAACTGTAAAGTTATAGATGGTAAGAAATAGCCCACAGAATTAATTGCCTGGTTTATTGACTTTGCCAATGATATTAACTTCAAAACTTGATCTGTGAAATCTTGAATGTTATAATTTCAAAAATGGACTTCGTAGAAGATCCTTAATATAACAAAATGTGTTTAATTCAACGCTTCCCGTCCTGGGCAATTGAAAAGATCAGTCATCAACATGCCTCACAATCCAAAGATGTGCAGATTAGTGTATTAGCCATGGAAAATGTAAGGTTACAGGACCAGAGTGGGATATTCTTTAGAGGGTTGGTGTGGACCCAATGGGCCGAAAGGCTTGCTACCACGCTGTGGAGATTCTATGATAATAAACACCACCAGATAAAATTGTATTCTGAGTATCTTGCAGAGCATCTTGCTGGTCAATTACGAGGGAAACATGCTTGGGAAAGAGAAGACACTTGGATAAATTCCTCCATCATTGCATTGGCCTGACCTTTGCTAGGTTTTGTCCCTTAATTTAAAAAAAAGCCCGAAATATGAACTATTACTGGATGAGGCGGAGACCAGTGGAAGCCAGCAGCATTTGAAGAAACACCACAAGGAGAAACGGTCTCGTCGGCATATGGAAGAGGAAAAATGTGATAGGAGGAAAGCAGCCAACTGCAAGGTAGAAAATACTGATTATCAAGAAGTCAGATATTTAAGCCTATATAGTCATGGCTTTATTGAATATTTGATTATTAATTTGCATCTGCCTGTACTTTAACCACCATGTCTTTGGGAGGCTGCTGGCTGAGTCATAGAGATTTACAGCATGGAAACAGACCCTTCGGTGCAACCCGTCAATGCCGACCAGATATCCCAACCCAATCTAGTCCCACCCCTGCCAGCACCTGGCCCATATTTCTCCAATCCCTTCCTCTTCATATACCCATCCAAATGCCCTCTAGTTCTGGACTCCCTGACCCCAGGGAAAAGACTTTGCCTATTTATCCTATCCATGCCCCTCAATTTTGTAAACCTCTGTAAGGTCATTCCTCAGCCTCTGACACTCCAGGGAAAACAGCCCCACCCTATTCAGCCTCTCCCTGTAGCTCAGATCCTCCATTCCTGGCCATATCCTTATAAATCTTTTCTGAACCCTTTCAAGTTTCACAACATCTTTCCGATAGGAGACCAGAATTGCACGCAATATTCCAACAGTGGCCTAACTAATGTCCTGTACAGTCGCAACATGACCTCCCAACTCCTGTACTCGATACTCTGACCAATAAAGGAAAGCATACCAAACGCCGCCTTCACTATTCTATCCACCTGACTCCACTTTTGAGGAGCTATGAACCTGCACTCCAAGGTCTCTTTGTTCAGCAACACTCCCTAGGACCTTACCATTAAGTGTATAAGTCCTGCTAAAATTTGCTTTCCCAAAATGCAGCACCTCGCATTTATCCGAATTAAACTCCATCTGGTCAAGATCCTGTTGTAATCTGAGGTAACCCTCTTCACTGTCCACACCTCCAATTTTGGTGTCATCTGCAAACTTACTAATTTTACCTCTTATGCTTGCATCCAAATCATTTATGTAAATGACAAAAAGTAGAGGACCCAGCACCGATCCTTGTGGCACTCCTCTGGTCACAGGCCTCCAGTCTGAAAAACAACCCTCCACTGCCACCCTCTGTCTTCTACCTTTGAGCCAGTTCTGTATCCAAATGGCTAGTTCTCCCTGTATTCCGTGAGATCTAACCTTGCTAATCAGACCCATGAGGAACCTTGTCGAATGCCTTACTGAAGTCCATATAGATGACATTTTCTGCTCTGTCCTCATCAATCTTCGAGTTTTTTGAAGATGTAACAATCAAGTTTGTGAGACATTATTTCCCACGCACAAAGCGTGTTGACTATCCCGAATCAGTCCTTGCCTTTCCAAATTCATGTACATCCTGTCCCTCAGGATTCCCTCCAACAACTTGCCCACCACCGAGGTCAGGCTCACTGGTCTACAGTTCCCTGGCTTGTCCTTACCACCCTTCTTAAACAGTGGCACCACGTTTGCCAATCCCCAGTCTTCCGGCACCTCACCTGTGACTATCGATGATACAAATATCTCAGCAAGAGGCCCAGCAATCACTTCTCTAGCTTCCCTTGGAGTTCTCGGGTACACCTGATCAGGTCCTGGCCATTTATCCACCTTTAACCGTTTCAAGACATCCAGCATTTCCTCCTCTGTAATCTGGACATTTTGCAAGATGTCACCATCTATTTCCCTACAGTCTATATCTTCCATATCCTTTTCCACAGTAAATACTGATGCAAAATATTCATTTAGTGGCGCCATACAAAGGCCATATTCTCTCCCTAGTTACCCTTTTGTCCTTAATATATTTGTAAAAACCCTTTGGATTCTCCTTAATTCTATTTGCCAAAGCTATCTCATGTCCCCGTTTTGCCCTCCTGTTTTTCCCTCTTAAGTATTCTCCTACTTTCTTTGTACTCTTCTAAGGATTCACTCGATCTATCCTCTCTGTACCTGACATATGCTTCCTTCTTTTTCTCAACCAAACCCTCAATTTCTTTAGTCATCCAGCATTCCCTATAGTTACCAGCCTTCCCTTTCACCCCGACAGGAATATACTTCCTCTGGATTCTTGTTATCTCATTTCTGAAGACTTCCCATTTTCCAGCTGTCCCTTTGCAACAATGGACTGTTAGGTCAATTTCAAGAATGTGACCCTTATTTGGATCTTCAAGCGTTAATGTAGGAGAGAGCACAGGAACAGGCCATTGGTTCAACATTTCTATTCCAGAGTTTATGCTCTGGCTGACTCTTTGTTACCATATTTTTGTTTCTTTCCGCCCTCATAGTAAAATATTATCTCCTTTAATTGCAGCTCAGTAATTTGCCTCTGCTATCCTTATAGTAGCAAGTTGCACACTCTGACTGATGCTGATTCAAGAAGTGTCTTATAATCACTAGGAAATTTAGTAAAAAATTAAAACTGTTGATAGGCTCCTAGTATTAAAACATTACAGAACTGAAAACATCTCTGTATCAGCTTCGTCTTGGCCCTTTTTCGGAGATAAAGACCCACCCTGTTCAGGGTCTTTCAAAATGGTTATAGCCCCTTAGTTTGGTTTTAAGAGGAGAAGTTTCCTTTGCATCTTCCATGGGTCCCTCAATATCTTCGTTATATTATGGAAACAAGAACTATGTACAGTACTTTTAAGCACGTGAGATGCCAGGGATTTGCTTGTTATTTTCTGCCAATGAGTACAACTTCCATGAATTCTCATTTCGCTCTCCTCAGTGCCACTGTGCCTGTTAATTATGAGGACTTTATCTTCAGCCCTCTCAGGCTTTGATCTCAATTCTGTTTTTTTTCATTGCCACTAGCTATTGCTGAAGGAAAAGTGAAATGAAGAAATTGGGAGGGGGATTTTTAGCAAGGCAAGCGGCAGGAATTAAAAGACAGATGATGAAGGGATACTGTGCACAGAACTGAATAAAGTTAAGGTAATCATGAATCTGATTGAACATGATAGGGTAGCCTTGATAGAGAATTGGTTTTAGCCATGGTGAGACTGAATGTAAATAAATGTAGGGTGGTGGACCTGTTAATGACAAGGTTATTTCATTATCAATGGGACACCCAATCAGATATACTGAAAAAGGTGGAGAGAGTAAGATTTGTAAGCAATTTGTAGTAATCTAGTTTTGAAAACAAAGGGAATTTATATACCTATACTTTTTGTGTCTAAATTTGAAGTTGACAGATTAACTTGATATCAATGGATTAGTTACTGGAAGACCTTCTGAAAATTATTTTTGACTTGATAGGCAACAATTGATGAATACTGCAGAAAAAAAGATAGAGGTCAGAAAAAGCGGGACCGATATCGCAGCCGGAGCAGGAGTGAATCCCAAGAGAAAGATCACCACAAGCGAAGCCGGAGTAAGAAGTCCAGACATCAAGAAAGGAAGAACAGAAGTCCTAAAAGATCCAAATAGAAGCAATAGAGTGGAAGTTGAAAGAAGAGAAACATTTAAGTGCAATATGTAACTAAAATGCTTTTGATTTTTAAAATTTCAATAAATTGTACAGTCAAAATGTTCTAATTCATTGCTTTTCTACTACTATGGAATCACATGACCCATCCTGGCACATTTGCACTCAACTCTATTTCTGGTGAGTGGTCAAGAACTGAGCAGATGCACTTACAAACAAGCTGCTGAGGACAGGATATGCACTGAATATTTTGTTTTGCGTAAATTTACTGGACACCTCATAAGGGTAGGGATGTTGGTTAGGTCACTAGATGAGTTAATAAACTAAATCCCACTTAACATCTGAGGAAGGGAGTGGGAAACATTGCAGTTGTAAAGATTGATGTTTGTGGCATAAGAGTCAAATGTCCCATTTTAGGGACTTCAATGCAATGTAGACTGTTAAGCCAATACCTCAGCACAGTATTGAATTAATTTCTGATCTGAAGACAAGGCCTATTTGCTAAACTTACTTTGAGTACTTCAGATTAATGTATAAATACAACAGACTAAGTAGAACACTGATGGTATTTTATAAATATTATTAAAGCTGTCTTGCCATCTCTTCATACTCGTTAAAAGCCTTCAGAACATCCACCACTTCAACAGTCAATGAAAGTCTCTTACCTTTATGAATTATCTTAGTCCAAATAAAAATGCACTTGACAACTCAATCATTTATTCAGTTTCCATTAAAAGATTATGAAGCAAAGACCTTGTTTTTGGGAAGGTGATGTTTTCAATAACGAAATTTAAGTTCACGAAAACCCCAGTTGACAGCACAAAATCCTTCAATTTCTTGCATGATGTAATGATGCTGTTAGTAGACAGCCTCTCCAAGCCATCCACATATTAAATTTTCTAGGCATCTCAAACTTATTGTTGGGAGATACATACCTATAAATTTTCTAAGTTCAAATTTGATATATATTGTCAGTTTAATGTGGGGAATGGCAGTAATATTGCCTGACTAGTAATCTAGATGCCCAAGTGTTGGAACATAAAACTAGTCTTAGTGACATGACAACTATCAGCATGGATGTTAAAAACCTATCTGGTTCACAAAGGCCCTTTAGAGAAGGAAATCTGATGGTCTGGCCTCACGACTCCAAAATGCCCTTGTTAACCACTAAATTCAATTAACACTTTTCTAAAACAGACTGTCGAATGCATTTTTTTTAAATGGGTACAATTTATTAAAATCTTTGTAAAGTGCTCTATAAAAGACTCACCTGTATTTTTATCAAAAGACTGATTTGAATGATTGGATCTTCAACCCAATGATGTGATCAAGGATGTGGCTTCACTCAGAATGCATTTCTTGCTGATCTTCCCTTCAGCAAGCTATGCTGCAGCCACAAGTTCAAAAATCTCACCAGAAATGTGTGTGTGAATTCTTGCACAGTGATAAATGCTGCTTGCTATAAAATGAGGCAATCATATCTATCTTTTAAATCTTGAAGGAGTAATTTTATTTGATGACTTTAATTATGTGTTATTGGCAAATTCAGCACGTACTTCCCATCCCTAATTCTCCCTGAGAAGACACTGCTGATATGCCTTCTTGAAGCACTGCAGTCCACATAGTGTCGGTATGGCCACACTGCTAAGAAGGGAATTCCAAATTTAGATGGTGGGTGGCTTGAAAGGCAATTGGCAGGTGGTGGTGCAAGGTTGATAATTTTGATTTAAATGAACCAGTTATGTTAACAGATTGCAAAGCAATTACCTTTGAAAATGATCTTAGATTTAATGTCATTGGAAGTCAAATTAAATGTTTATACATGTATAATTTATAAATAGAATTCAATGCATAAATTAGAAAAAAATAGCTAATAACCTGTGTTCTACACACTTCTAAAAGAAAATTATTTTCATATAAAGTATACCAAACTACTTTCTTCATATTTGGTCAAAGCTAAGCAGGATGTTTTAAGGCACAGCATAAAAGACCATTTTGTAGGTTTCAGATACATATGTTCAAAACCTCCCAGAGATAAACTTGACTAGACCAGAGCATGAATGAGCCCTGTCGTGTTAGTAACTTCTCTCAACTCCCAATGAGTATAAAATGAGCCTTTTTTTAGACTCTGTGGTACTGTCCCTATCTCTGAACCAGGAGGCACGTAATAACATCGCTGAACAGGTTGATTAGAATATATCTAAAATAGGCCCTGCAGTATTACAGCCCTACCCTCACACTCAATGCACATCCCACGATGGGCCCTGTAGTGTTGAAACCCAAAATTCACTCCAGTTTGCAGTCTCGTTAAATGGGAACAGATAACAGTTTAGCCCTGTAGTATTGCAACTCTATCCTCACTTTCAACATACAGTCTTACTGTTTCAAAGTGCAGGTTATAGAGTCAGCCACTCCATTGTGTTCCTTCCTTTGACTTGGATGCTCTTCGAGCAAGGTTCTCTGCTGGGGTTGGAGCCTTGCAAAATGACTTCTTTAAACTTTTAATGAGAAAAGGCACCTACTGTGCACTCACCTACATAAAGCTCTCCAAGAATATCAAAGCAATTAAAGTAATAATAAAGACTTAGTGTAAGTGAAGAAGAAAATCAATTACAATTTTGCTGATCAACTACAGATCACATGATGAAATTGATTTAAACTCTAGTGTTAGGTGCTCAAATCAGCATTCTATTAACTCAAGTGTAACTGCTGGAGGCTTCAAATTACAATGTAGAAATAAATTAATACTTACAAAATATACCTTTCTGTAAGCCCTTAAACTAAAAGTGAAAGCATGAATAGAAATTAATATCTGTCCCTGGAAATTAAACAAGGGGCGCACTGCTTTTAAAAAAAGTAATGATTTTCACTTCATACATAAACCAGCTCTCTATTCTGGCTCCCTTTCCCCATTGCAGTGTTTTCCCTGTTACTTTCTGCTTGATGTTCAGGTGTTTCTGGATTGAGATAATCACACTGCAATGGTTTGGGGTAGCTGTAAGGGTAGCCATTATCATCAAAAAACCTCCGGAATGTGAACTCGTAGAAAGCGTGTTCTGGGTGCTTCCCATTCTGGTACCAGCCATTCAGTGTGTCATTGACACTTTCTCCATTGCTACTATCACTCCACAATTTGTCAGGATCCACAGGATCAAAATTGGACGTATCTGTTGGGTGTGTAATCTTAGGAATATATGGAGCAGATTGGTGCCGGATGTCACTGGAGAAATCAATCAATCTGAAAAACGGATGGGCTTTTATTTCATCTGTGCCATTCTTCCCAAGCCTATCTTCTGGACCTCGGCAAAGTTTGATGATGAGATCGGATGCCTCTGGGCTAAGTTTAGCCTGGGGTGGGATGTGAAGTGTCGTCTGCCAGTTTATAACCTTTGTAAGAATGGGCAGAAATCAGAAATCTTAACATTCCACAATTGAGATTATTGCTGAACTACTGGATTTAAAAAAAAAATCTACAATTATTTTTAAAGATTAAAGTGTCTTCCATCCTGGTGTCATTATGGGTGATCATTTTATTATAAATCCTTTAACCAGGTTTCTCAGGATGGGCAGTCCTATAGGATGATACACTTAGAAGAATAGCCATTTTCTTTTCTGCTTTGAGGACAATATTACCCCCAATGGCCTACTTGTCTCTTTAAAAAAGTCATAATTACCTCTAAATAGACTTTAAAAACAAAGAAACGGATATCACAGTGCACAAGATAAATGATA
Organism: Chiloscyllium plagiosum; assembly: GCF_037043375.1. Taxonomy (NCBI): domain Eukaryota; kingdom Metazoa; phylum Chordata; class Chondrichthyes; order Orectolobiformes; family Hemiscylliidae; genus Chiloscyllium; species Chiloscyllium plagiosum. The sequence continues at coordinate 45,749,661 of NW_028270141.1, forward strand.
TAGGCATAATTAATTCATTACCTTGATCTGTGTTTCCAGTGGAGTTTGTGCCAAGAAAGGAGGCTGTCCTACTAGCATTTCATAAAGAATAACACCAACGCTCCACCAGTCACACAGCTGGGTGTAACCTACAAGGTACAAATTATTTTGCTCATTATATCCAGTAATCAAAAACCAATGTCTTGTTATTCAGACTTCTATTTATGATTTTTTTATGTTCAGGTGAGAACATTTTTACTGATGTAAGACAATTATTATGATTTTTCAACCTGTAACAATATAATTATAAATTATTTTCAGTATATACTCCAAAGATCATGTAGTCACTGAGGATTCCATTTACTCCTGAAGTCACATTTTGCTATTCAGATATGTATCATCTAATAATACAACTGGGATTTTGACATTAGCCTTGTTATTTAGAGGCATGGTAGATTTTGATAACTAGGTTTGTTGTGGTTTGGTAATTGGGAATGCATGCTTTAATTCTCGAAGAGATTTTATTCCTGAAATTTACTGCATAACTAGGTTTCAATGTTCTGCTTTGCATTATTTGGAAATATTATCATGTTTTTAAATTTGGTAGGAAATTAGAAACATAGGAACAGCTGGCTTTTCAGTCCCTCAAGTGGCCAGCGTTTACTCCAACCTGCACAGCAACATGCTACGCAGGTCATGCACAATGTTGTAGTCTTGACAGATACATAGCAGTAGAACATTGATTTTAAAGGAACCATCTGGCGTAACAAACTGGTCACACAAGGTAAACTGAAATATAGGGAAACATTGATCATAGTTGATCTGTATTGTAATTACATTCGGTTGCTCTGGTCCATATTTCTTAGTTGTCTTGCATGACAAAAATGAATCAATCTCAGTTTAGTAAAATTCAATTGATCTACAGTTTCAACAGCTTTATTGGGCTGAAGAGCACGGTGGCTCAGTGGTTAGCACTGCTGTCTCACAGCGCCAGGGACCCGGGTTAGAACACAGAACAATACAGCACAGAATAGGCCCTTCGGCGCTCAATGTTGTGCCGACCTGTGAACTATTCCCAGCTCGTCCCCCTAAACTATCCCATCATCATCCATGTGCTTATCAGGATTGTTTAAATCTCCCTAATGTGGCTGAGTTGATTACATTAGCAGGTAGGGCATTCCACGCCCTTAGCATTCTGCATAAAGAACCTGCCTTTGACATCTGTCTTAAATCCATCTCCCCTCAGTTTGTAGTTATACCCCCTCGTACAAGCTGATGTCACCATCCTCGGAAAAAGTCTTTCACTGCCTACCCTATCTAATCCCCTGATCATCTTGTATGTCTCTATCAAATTCCCTCTTAGCCTTCTTCTTTCCAATGAGAACAGATGCAAGTCTCTCAGCCTATCCTCATAAGACCTTCCCTCCAGACCAGGCAACATCCTGGTAAATCTCCTCTACACCTTTTCCAATGCTTCCACATCCGTCCTGAAATATGGGGACCGCAACTGTACAAAATGTTCCAAGTGTGGCCGCACTAGCATTTTGTACAGTTGCAGCATGATATTGTGGCTCCGGAAATCAATCCCTCTACAAATGAAACCTAACACACCATATGCCTTCTTAGCAGCATTATCAACCTGGGTGGCAACTGTTAGGGATCTATGTACATGGACTCCAAGATTCCTCTGCACATCCACACTACCAAGAATCTTTCCATTGACCCAGTACTCTGCCTTCCTATTATTCTTCCCAAAGTGCATCACCTCACATTTAGCTGCATTGAACTCCATTTGCCACCTCTCAGCCCAATTCTGCAGTTTATTCAAGTCTCCCTGCAACCTGTAACATTGTTCCAAACTGTCCACTACTCCATCGACTTTAGTGTCATCTGCAAATTTACTAATCTATCCACCTATGCCTTCGTCTGAGTCATTTATAAAAATGACAAACAGCAGTGGTCCCAAAACAGATTCTTGTGGCACACGAGTAACCAGATTCCAGGCTGAATATTTTCAAATCAACCACCACTCGCTACCTTCTTTCAGAAAGTCAGTTTCTAATCCAAACTGCTAATTCACCCTCAATTCCATGCCTCTGCATTTTCTCCAACAGCCCACCACGTGGAACCTTATCAAAGGCTTTACTGAAGTCCACGTATACCGCGTCAACTGCCCTACCCTCACCTACATCCTTGGTCACCTTCTTAAAAAACTCAATGAGGTTTGTGAGACATGACTTGCCCTTGACGAAACCATGTTGACTATCTGAAATCAAATTGTTGCTTGCTAGATGATTATAAATCTTATCTCTTATAATCCTTTGAAAAACCTTTCCTACAACAGAAGTAAGGCTCACTGGTCTATAATTACCTGGGTCATCTCTACTCCCCTTTTTGAACAAGGGCACAACATTTGCAATCCTCCAGTCCTCTGGTACTAAACCTGTAGACAATGATGACTCAAATATTAAAGCCAAAGGCTCTGCTATCTCCTCTCTAGCTTCCGAGAGAATCCTTGGATAAATCCCATTTGGCCCAGGGGATTTGTCTACTTTCACGGCTTCTAGAATTGATAACACCTGTTCGTAACTAATCTTGATCCTTCTAGTCAAATATCTCATACCTCATTATTCTTCTTTTCCTGAGTGAAAACCAATGAGAAATGTTCATTTAGCACCTCTCCAATCTCCACAAGGTCCACATTCAACTTCCCACTTCTGTCTTTGACTGGCCCTATTCCTACCCTAATCATCCATTTATTCCTCACATACCTATAGAAAGCTTTAGGGTTCTCCTTTATTCTATTTGCTAAAGACTGCTCGTGTCCTCTCTTTGCTCTTTTTAACTCTCTCTTTAAATCATTCCTAGCTGGTCTGTAACCCTCCATCGCTTCATCTGAATCATCTTGCCTCATCAACCCATAAGCCTCCTTCTTCTGCTTAACAAGAGACGAAAGTTATGTAGTAAACCACGGTTCCTTTACCTTATCACTTCCTCCCTGCCTGACAGAGACATACCTATCAAGGACACACAATATCTGTTCCTTAAACCAGCTCCACATTTCCATTGTCTGTATCCCCTGCATTTTGCTACCCCATTCTATGCATCATAAATCTTGCCTAATCGCATTATAATTGCCCTTGCACCATCGATAACTCTTGACCTGTGACATGTACCTATCCTTTTCCATCACTAAACTAAACGTAATTGAATTATGGTCATTCTCTCCAAAGTGCTCACCTACTAAATCAAACACCTGGTCTGGTTCATTACCAAGCACCAGACCCAGTGTGGCCTCCCCTCTTGTCGGCCCTTCGACATACTGTGTCAGGAAACCCTCCTGTACACATTGGACAAAAACTGGGTTAAATTCTCACCTCGGGCAACTCTCTGTGTGGAGTTTGCACATTCTCCCAGTGTTTGCATGGGTTTCCTCTGGGTGCTCTGGTTTCATCCCAAAGTCCAAAGATGTGCAGGTCAGGTGAACTGGCCATGCTAAATTTCCCGTGGTGTTAGGTGCATTAGTCGGGGTGAACGTAGGGGAATAGGTCTGGGTGGGTTGCTCTTCGGAATGTCTGTGGGGACTTGTTGGGCCGAAGGGCCTGTTTCCACACTGTAGGGAATCTAATCCAAATCTAATCTAAATCTAATCTAAATCTCTCTAGTGCATGGATTTACTATTAAGTAAAGATTCTACTATAGAACAAGGGATCATGACAGTTGCTAATAAATCCAAACACTATTCAGAAAAAGTTCGTTTACTTGAGAGACTGTGGTGGGAATGTCTACCATAAGGAGTAATTTGGATGACTAAATACATTTAAATGGGCAAACTGACAAGTACAGGAGAAAGAAACAAATAGAAGACATTACTAGGGTTAGACTAAGTAAGGAGAAAGCTCATGAAGTATGAACACCAGCAAAAATCAGTTTATTGAATGACTATTTAATCTACCGTAAACAATATTCTGGTAATAATGATTAGATTCCCCAAAGTGTGGAAACAGGCCCTTTGGCCCAACCAGTCCACACACACCCTCCAAAAAGCAATCCCCCAGACCCATTCCCCTCTGACTAATGCACCTAACACTACGGGCAATTTAGCATGGTCAATTCACCTGTCCTGCACATCTTTGGACTGTGGGAGGAAACTGGAGCACCAGGAGAAACTCACGCAGACACGAGGAGAATGTGCAAACTCCACACAGTCACCCAAGGCTGGAATCGAACCTGGGACCCTGGTGCTGGGAGGCAGCAGTGCTAACTGCTGAGCTACTGTGCCGCCTCTTTGTTTTTTTAAAAGACACCCACATGCCCTTTCTGATCCCATCTTCCTGCACAAAGCCCATCGCCCTGAAGCTTCCTGCACTTTTTAGATGAAATTATGCTGAGCCTCCTTGTGGGTGACCTTTTTTTTCCATATAGTTTCATTTTATAGATTAGGAGTTTTCTGTTATCTTGTAAATTTCAACAAATAAAGGGAATTTTTGAAGGTTTGTTTCAGAAATAGGGAGAATTAACTGGTTCAAGCAACAAAGGAAGACATTTCTGAAGCAAACTGCAGATAGTGATACAGTGGTAGAAGGAACAGACAACTTCTACTTGCATTCACAAAGCCTTTAACACAGCAAAACATCCCAATAAATTTGTCACTGAGCCACATGGGACGATACTAGGATGGTGACAAAACGTTTGGCCAGAAGTAGATTTTAACATCATTAACCTTACCTGTACGGAGCAACACCTCTGGTGCAATGTAATTCGGTGTGCCCACTAGGGAATGTGCCAGACAGCGTTGATGTTGTCGAGCTGCCCTGCGCTCCAATGGTTTTAGTCTCTCTGCACACTTACAGCTCTTGGGATCACCCCATTCATTACTGAAATCCATGCTGTCCTGCCGAGGATGGTCACCTGGATGCAAAGGGTAAACATGTCAACAATCAGACAAGTAGTGTTTCTGAAGATAGCAAGATTCTGTTTTGTCTTTGTTCCATATGTTTCTTCAGTACTATTTCCAACCTCTTTTGTCTACTATTCTTAGAGAAGAGTTGATCAGACTGAGGACAGTGCACAAGCTATCATCAGACTGGCAGGAACCCATTTGGATGGTACAAGGGCAAAGTACCTCTTTTGAATTGGATACAGTTGTGAATTTCCTGCTTTACACTCTAAGGCTACTGATAATCAAGGCTAGATACACTGGACCCTAAGGACTTTTCTACGTGAAACTGGGGTGCCATATCAGGGGGAAAATTATCAGCATGGGATTGAATAAGTGTTGCATTGGCTCCCGTAAAATCATAAGTAGCAAAGCAGGGGTTTAACAAATTTAGTCAATGTATTTCTGTGTTAAATATTCATAGCTAGCTCAGATTGGCCTACGAATAAACTCAGCAAGCTATGGAAAACTGCAGCTCTGGAAAGGTTTCAGCAACCTATTGATTTCTTGCTCAAAGTAAAAAGTGCTGATTTTGCCAAAAAATAGTACAGATAACCAAAGAAAAAGTATGGGGCTATAATGGGAAATGTTCTGCAAGTGTAAGAAGAGGTGCGTCTTTTAACTTCTTTATATCTTTGATTGCCCACTAAACTATATACCCAAGGTAATACCCCACACCTAACAGAAAGGCAAACTTCACAATCTCGGAGAGTCTGCCAAAACAAAGCTTGGCAATTGTTGCCTATAGAGGAGAAAGTGAGGTCTGCAGATGCTGGAGATCAGAGATGGAAATGTGTTGCTGGAAAAGTGCAGCAGATCAGGCAGCATCTAGGGAACAGGAGAATCGACGTTTCGGGCATTAGCCCGAAACGTCGATTCTCCTGTTCCCTAGATGCTGCCTGACCTGCTGACCTTTTCCAGCAACACATTTCCATCAATTGTTGCCTATAACCAGTAAACAGGACAAGTATGAATATTAGAGATTCCTTGCAACTTGTTACACCATAACAAAAGCTGAATGAAAGGTTTCAGAAACAATTAGAACTTGGAGTTTCATGTGAATATCCTTACTGCAACAGGATTTTGTTAACAATATTTAAAACTGGAATGGTTGGTGAATGCAAAACAGGGTAATTTTATAAAACCTAATATCCGTGATAGACACTTTGACTTCATCGTCTTCAAGCTTTCAAACATTTGAACACTAAGCTGTCTCTCTGCAGGATGAAGTGATCCATAACAGATATAGAGAGGTCTGTGGTTTTCAAAATTTCAATTCACAAAACATTGATAAGAATATTTCTTAATTGATGAGATTGTAAAGTGTTGATGTCCAATGGGACACAGGTGTTTTTGTTCATAAACTACTGAAAGCTAACATAAGTGAAGTTGCAAGGCAAACTGTTTGTTAGCCTTTATCACAAGAAGATTTAAATACATAGCCAAGATGTCTTGCTTCAATTATACTGAACATCGGTGAGAAAGCATTTGAAGTACTGTGTGCAGTTTTAATCCCCTTGCCTAACGAATTCAGTGGAGGTTCACTATGCTGATTCCTGGGATGGTGGGGCTGTCCAATTAGGAGAGATTGAAGAAACAAAGCCTGTTTTCTCTGGTTTAGAAGAATGAGAGGAAATCTTATAGAAACATATAAATTCTTAAAGGGATAGACAGAGTAGATGCAGAAAGGATGTTATCCTTGGCTGTAGGTCTAGAACAAGAGGGCACAGTTTCCAAATAAAATATAAGCCATTTAAGACCCACGCAAGGAAAATCTTCTTCACTCAAGAGTGTGGTGAATCTTTAGAATTGTCTACCTAGAAGATTGTGAAAGCTCAGTCAATAAGTTTAAGGTGGAGATTGATAGATTTCTAATTACGAATGATAACAAGACATTGCACAGCAATATAGCATTAAGATGGATGATCGGGCATGATCTGGAATGTCAGAGCAGGCTCAAGGAGCTGAATGAACTGCAGTTTAATGGAGGAAGTGGTCAGTTCTGAACTAGAGGCATCATGCCACCACTTTCCTCCCTGTAGTCATTCTTTCCCAGATACCCATTCCAGTCCAGCTCAATCTTGAACTGAGTTTCACGTCACATATAAACTGCTTCATCAAGACATATTTCCAAATTTGAAGTGTACGAATCCTAACCTCTCCCCAGTGACTGAGATGCTGTTTCCCATACTCCAGTTTTCATCACCTCCTGAATTCACTTCTCAATCTTTTCTCTCAAAAATCTCAATTCCCGTCATCCTGCTCCTGGTGGACTAATACACTCAGTCCACAGATTTTCGTTCTCATTTATCCTCAAATCCCTGTGCCTCTACCCAGTACTGCAAACGTCTTCCTCCCACATTCCTGCTTGCACCTTCTGTTCTTAGCCTGTTTCCTGCATTTCCATACAATCACTCGCAGCAGTTTTGCAATCCATCATTGCTCTGCCATGTTGTTTTTGCCCTTTACAGTTTGAGTGATGCACTTTTGGTTGATGCAAGTAGAATCAGAAACTTAGAATTTGTTTTCGAGTGACCTTGTGTGAGATTTAGAAAAGGCTTTGGAACAGAGTCTGAGGAATTTTAAAAAAAATTCACCTGTGGGATGTGGGCCAGCATTGATTACCCACTCCTAGCTGCTCTTGAACGAGTGGCTTGCTAGGCCATTTCAGACAGTACTTTAGAGTCAACCACATCGCTGTGGGTCTAGGGAGTCACCTGTAGGCCAGACAGGTTAGAATGGCAGATTTCCAGATTTCCTTCCCATTAATGTACTAAGTGGGTTTTTCCAATAATTGGCAATGATTGCATGGTCATCAGTCTACTTTAAGTTCCACCATCTGCCATGGCAGGATTCGAATCCAGTTCCGTGGAACATTAGCTGAGTTTCTGGATTAATAACCTAGCTATTACACACTTGGCCATTGGCACCCCAGTTGTGAGGTACACTTACACCATTCCACAGGAGTTACAGTCTACAGACCTGGGAACAATTGAAGAAATCATCTTTGGCAAGATCTACTTCATTAGATTTGCCTGACAAAGCATTTCAAATTTTTCTAATTTGTTACTGGTGATATACATCAGATTTGTTACTCACCAACTCCTTCATAAATCTTTATATGGAAAGGCTGGCAAATTAATTGTCTTTACCTTTAATCTGTGCAAAGGTAAAGACAATTAATAATAATTGTTCCATAAAATATTCTTTAAATTGGTTTAACTGTACACTAAACTAATATGATAATACGGTATAACAGCTCCTCAAATCTTATTCAAGAGGAATGTTTTCGGCATGCTCCTACAGCTAATGACATTCACACCCACCATACATTTCCACTGGATCTTTGCTTTGGTACAGGTTAAATTTAGAAGATGTGAAAAAAGTTTACACTACCATACACGACCATTTTGGGACCAGAAATGAGTGGGAGCAAATGGAGAGCAGTCTGGGTAGGTGAGAGTTTCTGATTCGGAAGGGGAAACTGAAAAGTGATATCACAGGAGGGCTGTGGTTTGTTTGGCTGAATTTGAATTGGTGTTAAATTTAATTTTATTAATTTATTATTACAACTTATCGGTTACAGCTTGAAAAGCAGATACAAAAACAGTTAAAAGTTTTTTTAAAAATCAAAACTAATTAAATATGGATGGGGTGTCAGGTGATATGTTGTTTCTGCATGATGTGTGAGCTGGTGGACCTCATTTTGGTTCCCAGTGACCATATCTATATAAATGTTGGTTGTTGGAAGAACTCCAGCTCAGAGTGGATAAGCTGGAGTCTGAGCTTCAAACATTGCAACACATAAGGGAGAGGGAAGAGTTACCTGGATGCTGTGTTTCAGGAGACAATCATACCCTGAGGCGAACTAACTCAAATTTGACCAGTAGTTAGGGACAGGAGGATGTGGCTGTGAGTGAGGCAGGTAGAGGGATCCAGGAACGTCAGAACCTGTCCTTGTCCAACGTTCAAAAGGACTGGAAACTCACTAATGTGCCACCCCTGTTAAAAAGGGAGTAAGGCAAAAGACAGAAAATTACAGACCGATTAGCCTAACCTCAACTGTGGGTAAGATCCTGGGATCTTTTGTGAAGGATGAGATTTCTGAGTACTTGGAAATTTATGGTAAAATAGGTCATGCCTGACAAATCTACTAGAATTCTTTGAGGAAGTAACGAGCAGGTTAGACCAAGGAGAGGCAATGGATGTTCTCTACCTGGACTTCAAGGTGGCCTCTGACAAGATGTTGCACAGGAGGCTACTGAGGGCCCAGATTGTTACAGACAAGGTATTATCATGGATCGAAGCTTGGCTGTCAGGCAGAAAGCAGAGAGTAGGGATAAAAGGGTCCTTCTCAGGATGGCATGTGGTGACATGTGGTGCTCCACAAGGCTCAGTGTTGGGACCACAACTTTTCACTTTATACATTAATGATCTAGATGAAGGAACTGAGGGCATTCTGGCTAAGTTTGCAGACAACACAAAGATAGGTAGAAGAACTGGTAGCATTGAGGATACAGAAGCTGCAGAAGGATTTGGACAAGTTAGGAGAATGGGCAAAGAGGTGGCAGATGGAGTACAAAGCGGGAACGTGTGAGATCATGTATTTTGGAAGGAAGAACAGAGGCATGGACTATTTTCTAAATGGGGAGAAAATTCAGAAGTCTGAAGTGCAAAAAGACTTGGGAGTTCTAGGCCATGATTCTCTCAAAGTAACCTTGTAGGGTGAGTCAGTAGTTAGGAAGGCAAATGCAATGATGGCACTTATTTTGAGAGGACTTGAATATAAAAGCAGGGATGTACTTCTGAGCTCTATAAGGCTCTGGTCATGAGATATTAAAAGGTTAATTTGCTCTGCTGACCTGCAGGAAATTGTATGCCCTGAGGGTGGGGTGGTATGTCTCTGTTTTACAGGTAGAATGTAAGGAATTTATATTCCCAGCTCTCGCCATTCAGAGGCATTTGCATGGCCATTTCCTGGTTATTCAGAGTAATTTACATTATCATTCCCTATTCAGAATCAATAAGAACATTGCAATTAAAATTCTGACTACTCCCTGCAGTAAAAAAAGTGATTTACAACTTATCTGGCCATTAAGGGATGATTTACATTACACTGTTTCTAGAGATGATATGATCATTACATTGTGTCTTAAGTGGCATGTGACTGTGGGGGAATGGCTGGGGGTTGTTTGTGGGCATTGCTGACTGTAATGTGAAACTGTTATACTGTATAAAAGGAGGACTGTTTCTTTTGGTCAGAGAGTTCCTGCGAAGCATTACAAAGATTGTTAAGTGATCCTTCAAAGCTTGTACTTGCTTAATAAATTTTGACTATTCACAGATGTTGGTATATTGCAGTTGCAACAAGTGTGTAAGACTCTCAAGAAAAAGAACATTATAGTCAGACCACATCTGCAATTTTAGGCTCCATATCTCGGGAAGGACGTACTGGCCCTCGAACGTATTCAGAGGAGGTTCACGAGAATGGTCCCAGGAATGAAAAGCTTAACATATAAGGAACGTTTGAGTCTATAATTGATGGGGTTTAGAAGGATGAGGAGGGATCTAATTGAAATATACACAATAGTGAATGGCCTGGACAGAACAAATGCTGGGAAGATGTTGCATTGGTAGGAGAGACTCGGACCTGATGGCATAGCCTTAAAGTAAAGGGAAGATCTTTTAGAACAGAGATAAGGAGAAACCTCTTCAACCAGAGAATGGTGAATTCATGGAATCATTGCACAGAAGGCTGTGGAGGCCAGGTCATGGAATATATTTAAGACAGAGATAGATAGGTTTTTGAGTATCAAGGAGATCAGGGGTTACGGGGAGAAAGCGGGAGAATGGGGTTGAGAAAGTTATCAGCCGTGATTGAATGGTGGAGCAGATTCAATGGGCTGAATGGTCTTATGAATGTACACAACGCTGTCACAAAACATAGAAAAGTATTATGATGCAATATTTACCTAAACTATCAAATAGAAGATCTAGAAAATAACTTCACATGGATTACAAAATGACTTGCACAAGATGGAATACTTTCTCTGATTTGAATTGTAAATTCTCAAAGAGTCTTTGCCGACACAAAACATGACCTCAAGTTATACTCTTAATAAAAAGCAGGGCAAATCCAACCTGGCTAATTACTGCCCTTTCTGTATACTCATATGTCAAAGTCACTGACAATGCTATCAAATGGCATTTGGAAATAATTAACCTACTCACTTACACTTGGCTCTTGAAGTTATTATATCTCCGGTCCAAATATGGACAAATATCTCCAGAGGTGAGTTGTTAAAGGGCTTCTTAAAGGTGACATGTAAGAAACTGGATGTTCCAGAGGGTGTGTTTTTCTGTCTTGCAGGCAGGATGTGAAAATCTAATCATACTCTGTAAATGCTGTTTTAAGGAATAACCTATCAGACAGTGTTTCTGGAAATAACCTAATCACTTTTGGATGGCATGTGACTATGGGAGAGTGGCAGGGGTTGCGTCTTGCGTGCATGACTGACTGTGATGTAAAACCCTGTACAAAAGGAGGACGGTCCTCTTGTTCAGGAAGCCTCACTCCGCAAGTACCAGCAAGAGTGTTAAGTGATCTCCCAGAATCTTGTACTTGCTGAAATAAATTGTGGCTGTTCACAGAATTGGGAAATTGCAGTTGCATCAAGTGTATAAGAACCTAACAGAGGTAGGGTGGCTGCCTTTGACTTCAAGGCAGCATTTCATGGAGTCTTGCTTCTAAGGGGTCTAGCAAAACTAGTTAATGAAAATCAGGGAGAGATTTGCCAGGAGTCATACCTAGCATAAAGGAAGAAATTTGTGGTCGCTGAAGGTCCAGGACATCTCTGCAGGAGTTCCTCAAGGTCCTGTCCTGGCCCAAATTATCTTAAGAATTTTTTAAAATTTATTCACAGGATGTGGGTGTTGCTAGTTAGACCAGCATTTATTGCCCATCCTTAACTGCCCAAAAGGATTTTTCCAACAATTGACAATAGTTTCATGGCTATTAATTCCACTATCTGCCATAACGGGATTTGAACCTGGGTCTGCAGTATATTATAGTCCAGTGATAATATCCCATACCATCGCCTGCCCCATCAATAATCATCCCTCGATCATAAGTAAGTAGGATGTTTGCTGATGACTGCAGCGTTCAAGCATCATTTGGGACATCTTACATATTGGAGCACCATGATTTGGACAACATTCAGGTTTGGGCTGATGTGGCAAGTAACATTTGTGCCTCGTGGCTATTAATCCAGAAATCTAGGTAATGGCTGGGGACCTGTGTTAGAATCTTGCCATTGCAAATGGTGGAATTTGAATTCAAGAAGCGGTCTGGAATTAAAAGTCTAATGATGACCACAAATCCATGAACACATATGGTTCACTAATGTTCTTTACGGATGGAAACTACATCCTCACCCAGTGTGGCTTACATATGACTCGAAATCTACAGCAGTATGATTGACTCTCAACTGCCCTTTGGGCAATTAGGGATGGGCAATGAATGCTGGCACTGCCAGTGATGTCTACATCCTGTGAATGTATAAAACAATGTCAGGTAATGACCATCTTCAATAACAGAAGATCTAACCATTGCTTCTTTTGATGTTCAATGATAGTACCACAAATTTATCATGCAACTAACTATACCAGGGGTGACCAATGACCAGAAGCTGAACTAAACCAACCTGCTACTGGTCAGAGGTTAGGAATTCTGCAGGAACTAACTCATCTATATATCCAATTACTTACCTACCATCTAAACGGCATGAGAACACTCTTGACTTCCCTCGGCGAGTGCACTGCCAATAGGATCATCTTGGATAAAGGGTCGCTGGGGCGGAGGGCAGTTGCTGGTGAGGTCACATGTGGAATACTGTGAGCAATTTTGATTGGCTTATTTAAAGAAAGATGTAATTTCATTGCAGGCAGTTCAGAGAAGGCTCACAAGGATGATCCCTGGTATACAGGAATGTCATATTAGCAAAGGTAGTTTGGGACTTCTACTCACTGGAATTTAGAAATAATGAGGGGCAATCTGATTGAAACATACAGGATTCTTATGGGACTTGATAGGGTAAATGCTAAGAGGATGTTTCCCCTCATGGGAGAGACTAGGACCAGGTGGCATAGTCTCAGAATTTATAACTGACATAAGGAGGAATTTCTTCTCTTAGGTTGAGTGTCTTTGGAATGTCTTGCCACAGAGAGATACTGGGACAGAATTCTTGTGTAATTTAAGAGTATGATAGATAAGATTCTTGCTCTGTAGGGGAATCAAGGATTACGGGGAAAAGACATGAAAGTTGAATGAAGGTGCAGCCTTGAGGGGCCGAGCAGCATATTCCTGTTCCTATTTTTTACGGTCTTCAAAGTAGTCAGTTTGATTGACACTTTTTTCATAACTGATACACTCCTGTTGCAGCAGATGCACAGTACCAGCAGTTTACACCATCTTCCAGATGTACTGTAGCAATTTACCCAGGCTCCTATGAGAGCACCTTCCAAACTTTGAACTTCTACTATAAATGATGAATGACTCCATACTGTGCTTTTAGTGGTGTCTATTGAGGAGTAAGTATTGACCAGGACACTTGGAAAATGCTACTGTTCTTCTTCAAAGTAATGTTATGGGTTCTTTTCTGTTTACCCAGGGCCTTCAATATGACATCTTGTTTGAAAGATGACACTTCAAGAAATGCAGCATTCCCTCAGCATTGGAACATGAACTTTATATCGGTTCTCAGAATCCTGATGTGGTGCTGGAATTCACAATACGCTGGCTCAGAACCTGAGTCAACAGAGCCTACGAACCAAGCCATGACTGACATGATTTCGGAAGTTGAATATGGGTGCCCACGTACACCAGCTGGTGAAAGTAAGTAGGCAAGTGCAGCAGGTGGCGAAGGCGGCAAATGGTATACTGACCTTCATAGTGAGAGGATTCAAGTACAGGACAACAGACGTCTTGCTGAAATTGTACAGGGCCTTGGTGAGATCACAATAGAAAAATTATGTGTAGTTTTGGTCTCCTTATCTGAGGCCGGGTGTTCTTGCTATACAAAGAGTGCTTTGAAGGTTTACCAGACTGATGTCTGGGATAGTAGGACCGACGTATGGAGTGAGACTGAATTGACTAGGACTATATTCAATGGAATTTAGAAGAGTGAAGGGGATCTTATAGAAACCTATAATATTCTAACAGGTCTATACAGTGTAATGCAGGCAGTTATTTTCCTGAAACCAGGGGTTACAGTCTAAAAATATGGAATAGGCCACTTGGACTAAGATTGGAAGAAATTTCTTCACCCAGAAAGTGGTAAAAACGAAAACATTGACTGTTTTCAAGAACAAAGTTAAGATATAGTGTTCAGACCTAAAGGAATCAGAGGCTTTAGGGAAAAATCAGGAACAGGGTAATGAGTGGAATGACCAACCACAATAGAGTTGAATGACAGAACAGGCTTGAAGGGCTAAATGGCCTTCTGCTCCTATTTTCTATGGATCAAGCGGCAGTACTAGAATGGATTAGGACTGCATTCCAGTGAAGAAGACAGAGATTAAGCCTAGAACCAACCATCCAGAAGACAACTTCAATAAGAACAGGTTCAGCAGACACGAAGAGAAATAGGTGCCCAAGCCACAACATTGAGTTGAAGTGCGCAGCAGATGGTGAAATGAAATTAGTGTGTTTAACAAATAATAAAACTGGAGCAAGACTAAGTAGATATTACAAACAGGTGGAGGAATAGTAGAAAAACTAGAGCTGTAAAGGATATTGGAGCAATGACAAGAAATCATCACTTCAAAGACACCTCTACTTAAACGTCTACATTAGTCTAATTTTAACAGCAAACTGGAGACAGTACAGTGCTGTCAAAGCCAATATTTTAATGCATAATTTATGCTAATACTGCAGGGTGCTTCATACATAATAAGAAGTTAACCATAGGGAAACAAGTGACAGAGAGAGAAAGAAAGAACCGGAAAGACAAACCATAACCAGAGATTTTTTTCAACACTGGATGCCATCAGCTTGTTCATCGTATCTGTGGTAACCTTGGCAGAACTGTCCAAAATTACACTGGGCCGTCACTGCTCGATGACCTATATCTTCCCCTGATTCAAGTACTTAGAGACAGGAGTGCGTGAGAGAGAAGAAAGTGAAACAAAATAAATGAGTCAAAAGCAAAGAGAAACAGACATGTAAGATAGCAAGAATAATGAAAATTGGAACTTAGCAAAGTTGATAGCATCCCTCACTTGTGCAGCAGAAGCTTTAAGGTGTTTTAAATAGACCCTAACTAAAATTAAACATTTCAGACCAAATGAGTACACTTTCCAGTAGTCACAGATAAAAATACTGTGGCAAACAGGTTGTGAGATGTAAATAATTAACTGAACTCTTCCCTTTGCAACCAGGTGTTACAAATGCTGATGGGGGGAAGCAAACTAGTCTTTCTGCAGAACCCTGTGGTGCCATGATACTCTGTCTAGTAAATAAAGTCACGGAACCAGACAGCATGGAAACAGACCCTTCGATCCAACTCGTCCATGCCAACCAGGTTTCCCAAACTACACTACTCCAATTTGCCTGCATTTAGCCCATATCCCTCTAATTTTTTTTCTCTATTCATGTATTTGTCCAAATATCTTGTAAATGTTGCAACTGTGCCTGCATCTACCACTTCCTCTGGCAATGCATTCCACATACGAACCACCCTGTGTCACAGTCAGTGACTCTGAGATGTACAACATGGAAACAGACCCTTCGGTCCAATTCGTCCATGTCGACCAGATA
The DNA here is from genome assembly GCF_037043375.1 of Chiloscyllium plagiosum. Taxonomy (NCBI): domain Eukaryota; kingdom Metazoa; phylum Chordata; class Chondrichthyes; order Orectolobiformes; family Hemiscylliidae; genus Chiloscyllium; species Chiloscyllium plagiosum. Next base: position 45,765,395 of record NW_028270141.1, read on the forward strand.
TCGTAAATTAATCTAGTGCCATTTGCCAGCACTTGGCCCATATCCCTCTAAACTGTTCTTATTCATATACCCATTCAGATGTCTTTTAAATGCTGTAACAGTACCCATCTCCACCACTTCCTCTGGCAGCTCATTCCATTTACGCACTAATCTGTGAAAAAGTTGCCCCTTAGACCCCTTTTAACTATTTCCCCTCTCAATCTTAAACTTAAGCCCTCCAGGTTTAGACTTCCCCATCCCAGGTAAAGACATTGGCTATTCACCCAATCCATGCCCCTCATGATTTATAAACCTCTACAAGGTGACCTCTCAGCTTCCGATGCTCCAGGGAAAATAGCCCCAGCCTATTCAACCTCTCGCTATAGCTCAAGCCATCCAACCTTGGCAACATCCTTTTAAATCTTTGCTGAATCCTTTCAAGTTTCACAACATCTTTCCTGAGGCAGGGAGACCAGAAGTGAACAAAGTATTCCAAAAGTGGCCTAACTAATGTCCTGTACAGCCACAACATGACCTCCCAACTCCTATACTCAATTCTTTGACCAATAAAGGAAAGCAAACCAAACGCCTTCTTCACTATCTGGTCTAACTGTGACTCCACTTTTAAGGAACTATGAACTTGCACTCCAAGGTCTCTTTGTTCAGCAACATCCCCCCGGACCAATGTTGCCCCTTTAAATCTTTCTCCTCTCACCTTAAAAATATGAGGCTCTGGGCTAGTTTTGAGCTCCCATACCCTAGGGGAAAGAATTTGCTATTCACCTCATTTATGCCCCTCATTTTATAAATCTCTATAAGATGACCCCTCAACCTCCTGTGCTCAAGGGAAACAAGTCCCAGCCTATTCAGCCTCTCCTCATAACACAAACCCTCCAGGCCTGCTAACATCCTTGTAAATCTTTTCTGCAATTTAATAATATCCTTCTTATAGCAGGGTGACTTGAACAGTATACAGTACTCCAAAAGTGGCCTCAGCACCATCGTTTACTACCTCAACCTGATGTCCCAACTCCTATCCTCAATGCATGAGGTGCATGGAAAAGATGGCATGGATACCATAATGAATTCTATGGAACTAGAACGACAGCAAGTGATCACTATCCAATTAGCAGCTTTTTGCACTGTATGGAATAAAGGGAATATCAATATAATTGATAGCCTTCTCGTAAAGCTCCAAATTAGAGGAAGGTCAATTTTGACAGTGTTAAGCAAGAACTTTCAAAAGTTGATTGGGAAGTCTGTTAGCAGGTAAGGAGATGGTTAGAAAATGGGAAGCTTTTAGAACGGAGATAACGAGAGTCCAGAGACAACACGTTCCCATTTGGGTAAGGGCAAGACTGGTAGGTGTAGGGAATGCTGGATAACTACAGAAATTGAGGTTTTAGTCGAGAATGAGGAGGCGGCATATGCAACTTATAGACAGCAGGGATTGAGTAAGGAGGACAGTGCAGGTATGCTTAAGAAGGAAATCAGAAGGGCAAAAGGGAACATAACTTTGGCAAGTAGGGATAAGGAAAATCCAAAGGGACTCTACAAATACATTAAGGACAAAAGAAAAACAAGGGAAAGAATAGGGCCCCTTAAAGATCAGCAAGGCCACCATGTGGACCCTCAGGAAATGGGGAGATACTAAGCAAGTATTTTGCATCAGCATTTACAGTGGAGAAGGATATGAAAGATAGAGAACATGGGGAAATAAGCAGTGACTTCTTGAAAAATGTCCATATTACAGAGGTGGTGATGATTAAAACGCATAAATCCCTGGGATCTGATCAGGTGTACCCTAGAACTATGTGGGAAGCTAGGGAAGTGATTGCTTCCGGTGAGGTCCCGGAAGACTAGAGATTGGCTAACATGGTGCCACTATTTAAGAAAGTTGATGAGGGAAAAACAGGGGACCGTAGACTGGTGAGCCTGATGTCAATGGTGGGCAAGTTGTTGGAGGGAATCATGAGACAGGATTTACATATATTTGGAAAGGCAAGGACTGATTAGGGAAAGTCAACACGACTTTGAGCATGGGAAATTGTGTCTCATGAACTTGATTGAGTTTTTTGAAGTAATGAGGAGGATTGATGAGGGCAGAGTGGTGGACGCGATACATAAGGACTTCTGCAAGGCATTCGACAAGCTTCCTCATATTAGAATGGTTAGCAAGGGTTAGATCACATGGAATACAATTAGAATTACCCATTAGAGAACTGAACTAGTTTGAAGGTAGAAGACAGAAGGTGGTGGTAGAAGGTTGCTTTTCAGACTGGAAGCCTGTGACCAGCAGTGTGCCACAAGCATCAGTGCTGGGTCCATTGCTTCTTGTCATTTATATAAACGGCTTGGGTGTGAACATATGAAGTATAGATAGTAAGTTTGCAGATGACACCAAAATTGGAGGTGTAGCGGACTGTGAAGAAGTTACCTCAGAGTACAATGGGCCAAGGACTGGCAGATGGAGTTTAATTTAGATAAATGTGAGGCGCTGCAAGGCAAGGCAAATCAGGGCAGGACTTATACACTTAAAGGTAGCTTGTGGGGAGTGTTGCTGAATGAATAGACCTCAGGATGCAGGTTCACAGTTCCTTGAAAGTGGAGTTGCAGGTAGACAGGGTAGTGAAGATGGCATCTGGTATGCTTGCCTTCATTGGTCAATGCAGTGGATATAGTAGTTGAGAGGTCAAGTTGCTGTTGTACAGGTCATCAGTTAGGCCACTTTTGGAATTCTGTGTCCAACTCTGGTCTCCCTGCCATAGGAAAGATGTAATACTTGAAAGGCTTCAGAAAAGATTTACAAGGATATTGCCAGGGATGGAGGATTTGAGCTATAGGGAGAGGTTGAATAGGCTGGGGCTTTTTTCCCTGAAGCGTTGGAAGCTGTGGGGTTACCATATAGAAGTTTTTAAAATCATGAGGGACACGGTTAGGGTAAATAGATTAGGTCATTTCCCCACAGTGGGGGAGTCCAAAACAAGAGGACATAGGTTTGAGGTGAGAGGGGTAAATTTAAAAGGGACCTAAGGGACACATGTTCACGCAGAAAGTGGTGCATGTATAGAATAAGCTGCCAGAGGAGGTAGTGGAGGCTGGTACAATAACAACATTTGAAAGGCATCTGGATGGGTATGAGTAGGAAGGATTCAGACAGCTATGGACCAAATGCTGGCAAATGGGACTAGATTAATTTAGGATATCTCGTCAGCATAGACACGTTGGACTGAAGGGTCTGATTCTGTGCTGTATAGCGCTATGACTCAGTGACGAAATTTAATAACTTTGAATAAATTGGAAAGAGAGAAAAATAAAAGTGGTTGTGAATATAACAGGTTGAACGGTGGGACATTGGTTACCACTGCTGCCTCACAGTGCCAGAGAACCGTGTTCAAATCCAGTATTGGATGTCTGTGTGAAGGTTACATGCTCTACTTGTGCTTGTGTCGATTTCCACTGGGTATTCCGGTTTCCTATCCAAAGTCCAAGGATGTACAGGCTAGGTGATTAGCCATACTAAATTTGCCCTGTAGTGTCCAGGCATGTGTAGGCTAGGTGGATTAGCCATGATAAGTATGGGGTTAGGGGGTCTGGGGTTGGATTTTGAAGCTTTAGTCTATTATCCTTCCAGGTTAGCATTGTTTCTCCACTCCAGAGAGTAAACACGGAGAAATCCAGGGAGTGAAGAGCATAGGCAAGGAGGAAGGGATGAGGGAATGATGAGCCTTGAGTGGGAGTAGGATGAAAGTGACAAGTGAGCAGGGGTTGAGTGGAGACAGGATGTATGTAGTAGGGATGTAGTTGGGAAGATGGGTACGTATTGTGGGGAGGAAGGAGCTGGTATTAATGTGAGAGTGTTTGGGTGGAGCGGGAGAGATTTCATTGCATTTTCTGTCACCATAAAATGCAGCTGGTTTGGCTATGAACTACCAGTCTACATAAAATAAAACATACTTACAAAGTACTTTAAAATACAGTTTTCATTCATGGTGTCATCTTTTATACTGATGTATAATGTGCAAACTTTAATAATTTACCAATTATTCCCATGCTGTTGGAGATGGAGTTTAACTTAAGTAAAGTGAGGGAAGGTGAACAGGGGCAGGACTTATACAGTTAATGGCAAAGCCCAAGAGAGTATTGTCAAACAGAGAAACTAAGTGATACAGGCACATAGTTCTGTGAAATTAGCATCACAGTTAGATAGGGCAGTGAAGGTGGCGTTTGGCACACTTGCCTTTCTTGGTTAGAGGAATAAAGACTATACTAAACTCAAGCACTTGAAACACGGTAATCAATTCCTAGCAAAATACTGTATTTAGAGACAGGGAAGCATTCGGATTATTCTTCATTCTATCCCTTTCCAGTCCTCCAACTACATCCTTGGAACACCCCTCCAATTATCCTTTATGTCAAATTGGGCTTACAAACACAAGTGGCCCAACCCAACAAAGTACCCACTCCTCAAGGAATTGGTCTACAGGAATGAAGAAAACCCACCTGAAACTACTTCCAATGGCTGTGACAGTGCGAGACTGTTGTCTCAATTATCTAATCGCAATAAATTAATGGTTGAACAGAGCAACTAATAATAGTTGTGTGCAGTAACATTCCCATACTAATGGTGTTAGTAAATATTACTTACCACTTTGGTAATACTTGGAATCGTGGGTCCATCGAAAACCAGTACACAGCCCAAAGTCAGTTAGTTTTATATGTCCATCTCTGTCTATCAGAATGTTATCTGGTTTAATATCCCTATGAATGAAGCCCATTTTGTGAACACTTTCCACAGCACAGGTCAGTTCAGCAATGTAGAATTGTGCCAGAGGTTCTGGAAAGATGCCCATTCTGATCAGGAGACTCATCATGTCTCCTCCTGGAATGTAGTCCATCACAAAATAAAGATTGTCTCGGTCTTGGAATGAATAATAGAGTCGAACTACCCACTCATTGTCAGCTTCTGCCAAGATATCCCGTTCAGCTTTGACATGAGCAACTTGGTTTCGCAGCAATACATCTTTCTTCCTCAGTGTTTTCATAGCATATAATGCATTGGTATCTACTTTCCGAGCAAGACAGACTTCCCCAAATGCACCTATTCCCAGGGTCTTAATCTTCACAAACATAGACTTATCCATCTTTGCCCTCTTTAGGCGGATATAATTGGACTCTTTTTGGCACAACATTTTGCGCATCTGATCCTGGGCATCTTTTGACAATCCAACCTACAAATAAACAAACAGAGTTAAAATTTTCAAACTGAAATTCTTCAAGAACAGGTGTTAAATAGTCTTGAAATAATTTCCTGAATGCTGTACATGGGATATCAAGACAACTGTTGTCTTCAGATGAAGCAAGTTGCCAGTGCTAACTGACAGTTCAATGCCTATTTAACAATTCATTTACTTATACATTTAATTCTATATTTTCATTATGAGTTCCTATGTCTACATAAAATGGAAACCAATTATGTAAACTTGCCATCACTTTCAGTTACATTCAGATTAATATGTTGTCATTGAATCAAGGATGATACCATTTAGAATAACACATTTAAATGATCAATATATTATTTAATTCTCCGTGCACTATTTAACAGTTAAATATGAGCTGTTACATATCCCAAACTGAACAAATTACATCTCAATCACACTATAAAACGAGGATCTAATTAGAGATGCAACAAGTATGAATCCTTAGTCATGCCTTTATTATTTGAAGATGCACTACCCATGTGCTTGGAAGTAATGTGGGCTGTGAAACTATTCAGAAGTCATCCTGTTCAAGATTGTCAGCACACTCCTAGATTGCAATTAATATGCATAAGATAGCACACATAACTAATGGCAGTAACAGAGAGTCATAGAGATGTACAGCACGGAAACAGACCCTTCAGTCCAACTCATGCATGCCGACCAAATATCCCAACCCAATCCCACCTGCCATCACCTGGCTCATTTCGCTCCAAACCCTTCTATTGATATACCCATCCAGAGGCCTTTTAAATATTGCAATTGTACTTGTCTCCACCATTTCCTCTGGCAGCTCATTCCACGCACATACCACCCGCTATGTGAAACAGTTGCCCCTTAGGTCTCTTTTATATCTTTCCCCTCTCACTCTAAACCTATGCCCTATAGTTCTGGACTCCCCCACCCCATGGAAATGATTTTGCCTATTTATCCTACCCACATCCCTCATGATTTTATAAACCTCTATAAGGTTACCCCTCAGCCTCTGATGCTCCAGGGAAAACAGTCCTAACCTATTCAACCTCTCCCTATAGGTCAAATCCCCCAATCATGGCTACATCCTTGTAAATCTTTTCAGAACCCTTTCAAGTTTCACAACATCTTTCTGATAGAAAGGAGACCAGAATTGCATGCAATATTCCAACATGCCTTCTTCGCTGTCCACTATACCTCGAATTTTGGTGTCATCTGCAAACTTACTAACCTCTTATGGTTACATCTAAATCATTTACGTAAATGATGAAAGTTAGTGACCCAGCACCGATCCTTGTGGCACTCCACTAGACCTTCAGTCTGAAAAACAGCCCTCCATCACTACCCTCTGTCTTCTACCTTTCAGCCAGTTCTGTATCCAAATGGCTAGTTCTCCCAGTATTCCATGAGATCTAATCTTGCTCACCAGTATCCCGTGGGGAACCTTGCTGAACGCCTTACTGAAATCCATATAAATCACGTTAACTGCTCTGCCCTCATCAATCCTTTGTTACTTCTGCAAAAAACTCAATCAAGTTTGTGAGACATGATTTCCCACGCACAAAGCCATGTTGACTATCCCTAATCAGTCCTAGCCTTTCCAAATATATGTACATTCTGTCCCTCAAGATTCCCTCCAACAACTTGCCCATCACCGATATAAGGCTCACTGGTATATAGTTCCCTGGCTTGTCCTTACCACCTTTCTTAAACAGTGGCACCATGTTAGCTAACTTCCAGTCTTCTGGCACCTCACCTGTTATCGATGATACAAATATCTCAGTAAGAGGCCCAATAATCACTTCCCTAGCTTCCCACAGAATTCTAAGGTACACCTGATCAGGGGATTTATCCACTTTTGTGCATTCCAAGACAGCCAGCACTTCCCCCTTTGTAATATGGACATTTTTCAAGATGTCACCATCTATTTCCCTACATTCTATATCTTCTATGTCCTTTTCCACAGTAAATACTGATGCAAAACACTTGTGTAGTATCTCCCCAATCTCCTGCAGCTCCATACAAAGAAGAATGAAGAAGAACGAAACACCAACATGTACAACCTGCAAGGTCCGAAGGTACAACCTTTGGTACAGGCAGTGTGGAAAAATGACAAACTACAAGATCAACTTTTATTCATCAATATACATGCTCCACACAACACTGCAACTCCAAGGAATAAGCAAGAAGATCCCAGCTACAGGACACATCTGCTAAAAAAAAAATTAAAGCATTACTGCCAAAAGAGAATGGAGTTAAAAGAGAATTTTGCAGCAAAGTAGGCATATCGGGCCATCAGGTCTGCTGTAGCTGTTGGAAGAAATCTTAAATTTGTCTCACTCCTTACACTTTCTATGCAGCCCGACAAACTTGTCTTTTCTCAAATATATATCCAATTCCCTTTCCAATGTAATAATTAAATCCACTTTCAACAACCCTGCAGGGAGTGCTTTAGAGTTATAGTTAATTTTTATAGTTATAGGTATGTGGATAAAGTGACAAGATTGAATGATGACAACTGTAAATAGTTGCCAGACCCATCAATCACATTTGGAATGGTGCTTGCAGAGCTCAAGAAGTTGGTGAGAGCTCAAATGGCTGCTCTGAATTTAATGCTATTGAACTGGACTAACCTACATCTTTGTATGAGATAGATAGCTGATGAAAGTATCAACAGTGATGTATTCAATGATGAAAGTAGAGAAGCAATGGATGCCACACGCAAAGACATATCTGAGGAGTGGACGAAGGATGCAACTCAAAGTATTTTGGGGATCAAAAGGATACAGGAGCAACGACTGGAGGAAATATAGTACCAAACAGCATTAAACCATGAGGGAACAGCATCACAAAATGGACATTTGCGAACAGGGATTGAAAAAGGATGGGTAAAAGGAGCCAGGATAGATTTTAGGAGAATGTCATTGTTAGCAAGTACAGTATTCCAACTTTCTTTAATCAACACTAATAGAGAATGTAAGCACAAAATATCATTAGAAATACCAACGGTAAGAAACCTTACATGTGCTTGAAACTAAGCAAATATGAAAATGGAAACCACAAAGCAAGTACAGGCACCATGAAAAGGGCACAAAAATGGAGCCACTAGTCTTTGCTAGTTGGTAGGGCTCATGTCACAGCACATAATTAGACAATTTTCTGTAGGTGGTGATAAATTTCAAGGGTAAGTTGTAAAAGTTTGCCTGAATGATCAAGTTTTTAATACATTAATTATAAATTTGTATTGTGTACCTGTATATTTGTTTAAGTGTTAGTTTAGCTCAGCTGGGATCATATTCACCTTGAAATCAAAAGGCCCACCCTCCTCGGACTTGACCATAAAATACAGACCAACACGGTGATGCAGTAAGAGGGAGTGCTGAATTATGTGTTCTTGTACCAAAATTTCTTCTCTAATGACCACCAATAAAAAATGAATAACCACAAAGGGTTCATAACACAAGAATGGCCACTGGTTAATCACGGCTGTGCCAATTCTTTACTGGAAATTTAAATCTAATGCCCTGTACCCTCCTCTGCTTCAAATACTTCTTTCAGTTTCCAAGTAAAAGATACATTAGCATTGGATGGGACTTGCATTTAACTAACCCATGATGGTATTGCTCAATTAACCCGTACAATTCAAAATGCTTATCAATTTTATATTGAATTATTCAAATAATCATCAAAATGGAGAGATCATAACTTTATCCTTTTTCCATCAAGAAGAAAAGGAATTATATTCGCTGTCCTTAATCCAATGGCACAAATTACAATTATCGGTTTGAATACTGTAGCCATCATTAATAACATTAGGTCAATGGCCTATGGCGTGTTTCCTCAAGACCTGGTGACCTTATCCACTTCAAGTCTACTCATTCTTTTCCAGCATTCCCTTTACTAAATTTAGCTTCAAAACTGATACACCCAAATTGTTGCATATTCAACAAATTTGTAAATCTCTAATTTCAATTTTTACATTCGTGATTTTCTTTAGCATCACCAATCTTCAATTGATCATATGTTTTCATTTTATGTTTCAGCTTAGTTTGCCTAAATAACTCTCACCTCCACTGGTCCTCTTTTCTCCCTTCTAATCTTGCACTACATCTGAATTCTCATTGATCATTTAGCTTTTCTCATTCTCCTTTAAAGCAAGACTCAAGATGCCTCTATATTTCAGTGCTGACTGATGCCATTCTATGGAAGAAGAATGAATTGAATTCCTATAGCATCTTTCACTACCTCCGTATGTTCCAAAAGGGTTTACAGCCATTGAAGTGTATACTCCAATAATAGTCGATTTCATGTAAAGGTCGACCCGCTATTTTTGGCCAAAAAATCTGGAATTTTCCATATATCTCAAGTAAAAGTCAACCCCAGTTCTCCACTGATAACAGGTCAACATTTATGAGTCAATGTGTTGGTCATCCCACTCCGCTCTGGGCCTTGCAGTCCGCAACCATCGCGCTCCGCATCAGGTTTTCAGAATGACCATAAATCGTGTTTTTTTTCATTATTTGTTAAGAGATCAATTGGGCTTTTGCTAATGAAATGGTATGAATTTTGATGAGCATGAATTTCAGCCACTCAAAAGTAGCACCCACATAACAGTCGATCCCATAAATTTAACCTTTAAAAGTAGTCAAAAATATTTGACAAATACTTGAGTATATACAGTAATTTTGAGTTGAACTTAACCCTTCATCAGAATTGGAGAGAATTGGAGGGAGGGAAAAGAGGGCTGAGAAATAAACGGGGAGGGGGGGTGGGAGCGGCTGGGGGAAAGGCAGTTTGGATGGCAATTGCCGCACCTATTGCTATCCCAACTACTTTTCCCCCAGCGCCAGCCCCAAAACCCCCATTATTTCTCAGCCTCTTTCCCCCTCCCCAATCCTGATGAAGGGTTAAGTCCAAAACGTTGATCACTTTATCGATTCTGACTTCTCCAGCATCTGCAGTCCTCACCATCTCCATGATACGGTAATTTTGAAGAGTAGTTGCTGTTGTAAACAAAGTGTAACAAAAGTTCTGCAATTCATAATAATATTATGATCAGATAAACCATTTTTAAAAAGATGTTGGTTCAGCTAAAAATAATGACCCACACTCAAAGCAAAATTTTCCTGGTCTTTTTTTGAATAGTTGAAATGGTTGAAAATCTGATCTGAAATGAAGTGCATGAAGGCGGCATTGTTTTATGTACTCAAATTTTTATGATGGCACTTAATTCTGCAAACAACTAAAGAAACATGAGTGCTATCTCAGAGTAAAGGCTAACGTCATGGATCAAGATAAAACAAAAATTTCTAAAGGTAAACTAATTTTCTTTTTCTTATATACATGGATGCTTATCCAGGTGATCAGCTTTTCAGGCCTGAAGCTATTTACCCGTCAATAATGTGTTTTAGCTAGAGGCATGCTTCATAGAAAGCAAGAAGGAAAAGTGTGAAAATATGACCAATCTCATCATTTCTATCTTCATAGCTGCTCATAACAATGGCAAACAAAAGAAATAGGTAGGGGCCTAAGTGAAGAATGCTCGATGCAGATGAAGTGCCTTACAGAGAGAAGCTTACCCTTGACATTTCATTCTCCAGCTGTTTTTTGCGATGCAACCTCTGCTGATGAGACTTGAGCACATTCTCCACATGCTGCTCCATGAAGAATTTGAAGGCTTGTGAGGAGTATATCTGAATTCGTGACTCTCTGCGTTCCTCATCCTTTTTGTTTTTCCGCACTGGGACAGGCGATGTTGTAATTAGTTTTTTTTCCTTCTCTGTAGCATCAAACCGTTCCCCATACTCGGTAGCCTTATCATGCTCATCCTCTTCAGCATTCTGAGCCACCTGTAATATGCACTGTTTTGCTGTGTGCTCATCTTTGTTGACCTTGGCTACAGAATCATACAGTGAAGCAGACTGGTTTTGCTGAAGCAAATGCTTGGGATATGGTGGAGGTGGAGGCTGATAACTCGGAGCTTCAGTGAGAGTGGAACACTCGGGAACAGGTCCGGTTTGCTGCATCCAGGGAGGGTGAGTAGGCGCAAGCGCTGTCTGAAGCTCAGGTTTCTGTACACGGATGCTCTTCACAGGCTGTAGAATGGGGGCAGGTGTAATGGCAGTCACCGTGGTGACAGAGGGCTGAGAGTTGGAATGAGGCTGCCGGCTGGACAGAAGATGATTGTTGAAAGAATTGGACCGTACAGGTGCGTTCAGATTTTGAGAAGGATGCCAGTTAGTCATCTCCTGCCCACCACCTGAAGACTGGGGCTGAGGTGGAGGTGGCTGTGGCCATGAAGATGTAATTGTAGGTGCACCGATGTTATAAAGATCCATGTTCTGGCTGTTTCGGTTTGACACCATGACAGACTGTGAAACGTTTCCATTCAAGTTACTACTGTAAGTGGTAGCAGCAGCCCCACCAGCTTGCATTTGGAGGGCACAGGGGCTTAGTCTGCTAGACTGAGAGTGAGGGTATGGAGGTGGCTGACGAGTCACCGCGCTTCCTCCCATAACAGTTGTGTGTGGCACAAAGTGTCCACCTATAGAGCCATCAGGTGGTGCTGATCCATTCTGGTGGCCTGTTCGGCCTGCTGGGTAGTTGTATTTGTTACAAGTGGCATTTTGCATGATAATAGGTTGCCTACCAAGTGGAATAGGACTAATTCCTCTTTGGCCTTGGGGCTGTGGATTCATCATAGAGGCAGCATTCAGGTTTGCTGGTGGGAACCCATCCTGCCAGGCTGCTTGCGGCACAGGAGATATTCGTGTAATCATGTATTCCATGTTGCCAGAGAACCGTTTTGGTTGCTGGCTCCCCTCCCAAGAGGGTGGGGGAGGAGTGGTACCACGTGGGGGTGGAGTCTGTCCTCTGGGTGGAGGTGGTGGAGGAGTTACACTCCTGACTGGGAGTGGTGGTTGAGGGTTCGCTCTCTGAGTGTTCACTGCTCCCAAAGGCACTTGTCCATTACCTGGATGACTCTGTGTATATGTAGTCATTCCTGAACTTGATGACAATGGCCGACCCATTTCTATCTGGGAGACCGGGCTGTCTGCTCGATATCCCACGCCATCCATCAATGATGGACCATGTCGTTGTGCAGCTAAAGATTCTTTTGAGCCCTTCCAGCTTGGCCTCCGGTTAATTGTTTGCTGAACCGTGCTGGGTGCTGTTCAGGAAGATGAGAAAAATAAAATGATACTAGTATAAAATATATCAGTGACGCAGACAAAATATAGTTTTGTTAGAGTACATTACATTTTGTGGTGTACTACAAATGTACATATTATTGATCTTCCTATATTAAACTCTCGGTTAACTTCACAATATGATAACATTTTTCACATTTAGTTTTCAATAGATTGCAGTTCACTCACCATGGAGTTTCATAACTGGAAAATATTAAATTCAGGCAATCCAGTAACACCATCTGTAAAAATATCTATCTGGAATATTTCATGTTTGATTTAAATCGTTCCATGGCCTCAAATTTCCCATTTACACAATTTTCAATTGTGCAATCCTCAAAATCTCTGCCTTCCTCCATTTCTGGCTGAGACTATACCCAATTTCCATGCCCTACTACTGACATTAAAACTCTTCACTGCGAAATTCCACATCCAAATTTCTCCAGGACACCCTACTCCATTCCTCAACCACCAACACCAACCCCCTTCCCATGGAACTACAGAAGGTGCAACACCTGCCCTTTCATCTCCTCCCTGCTCACCATCCAAGGCCCTTAACAATCTTTCCAAGTGAAGCAGCATTTCACCTGTACATCCTCCAATCTTGTGTATTGTATTTGCAGCACCCAATGTGGCCTACTATACATTGGAGAAACAAAACGCAGAATGGGTGACTGCTTTGCAGAACATCTCCAGTGTGCGTGCAAGCATGACCCGAAATTTTTACGTAGCTGGTCATTTTAACAGTGTCTTACTCACACGCCCACTTGTCTATCCTCTGCATGCTGCAATGCTCCAGTGAATCACAGTGCAAACTAGAGGCGCAACATCTCATCTTCAAACTCGACAGTTTACAACCTATTGGGCTCAATATTGAGTTAAACACCTTCAAATTGTGAATCTATTGCCTCCCTTTCTTTTACCTTTGCTTGTTACATTCTCTGTCACCTTCTCTCCCTCTCCCCACTCCAGTGGGACTGTCTGTTCTTCCTAGTCTGGCAGTTTGACACACTATTGATCTGCTATTCTCACATTCCAATCACTTCAAAATCTGAACTATCAAGATCCTTTCATCCTCAGCAGTCTTACCCCCTCTAACACCGCACCCTCGACCTACAATTGTGTAAATACTGCCAAATCCACATTTCTCTTCACCTCTGATGAAAAGTTATCTCGACTCAAAACATTAACTTGTTTTCTCTCCATGGATGCTCCGATGATCCTGCCCCACTAGCTACCTAAGGAGCAGTGCTCTGAAAGCTTGTACTTCCAAATAAACCTTATGAAGGGCTTATGCCCAAAATTTTGATTCTCCTGCTCCTCAGATGGTGCCTGACCTGCAGTGCGTTTCCAGCAACACACACTCAACCCTGATCTCCTGCATCTGCAGTCCTCACTTTCTCCTTCCAAATAAACCTGTTGGACTATAACCTGGTGTTGTGTGATTTTTAAATTTTAGATGTGAATCAAGTTTTAAAACTGCAAATGCTGGAAATATTCATTGGAAACAAGATATTGGGAATACAGAGCAGATTATTTGAAATTTCAAAAGTAGGACTGATAGCCATGATTGATAGCCAAACATACTCAGGTTGCAGAACGAGGACTGTTAGAATGAATTAAGATACAAATCAACAAAACAGCATAATGGCTCACTAATGGCATTAAGTTCTAGTTATCGATCATCAAACCATTCTCTGCAAAATCAACATTCCTAACTCCACCCAACCTATACTGATAGCAGTTTAGTATGGCAGCTGTGCGCACAATAGGAAACAGACTTTGAACTTAACAGCATACAGTTTTTGTACTGAGCACCCAGAGGTACAGGCAATGGGGAAGCCTTCAAACAGGAGATAAAATTGAAACAATTAAACTAGGTAATGCAATTGTGCTAACCAATTTCACTACTTTTAAAAAAAAATTAGTTAGTCAGCCAAATAGATGTGTTTAAAAATATATTCTGAAATAAATATCTTCTTAAAACAGACTGCTGGAGTGAAGTAAACTGGACTAAATATGAAATTCATCTTGTTAAACAGTTATACCTGCAAACCCTCTCCACAACATCTGAATGATCTACTGCATGGCTCAACCACCTTCAGGTACAAACAAACTTTGTTCCAATACAGGATGTACATTTGCTGCACATAAAGGAAGGATTGACCATCACAATTTCCTATATGCTTAGACCTACCCAAACCTAGCAGGGTTTCATTAATATAAATGCATATGACACAGGCCAAAGTGGGAAGTTGAATAAAGATTTCACAACAGCAGAACACGTTTACTTTCAAGTGCTGGATTGAATCATTTTAGATCACAATCAGTCAATGTACATTTGGATATTTTGCACGTTCAGTCCCACTCCTATAGAGAAAACAAGTGAACATTATTTCTAACTAGTTGGTCTGGATTATGTAGACAAGGGTCCAGTCAAGTACAAATACATTAAAAAGACCAAAGCCAAGTTGACTACTGTTGTACAGTATTTTGAAAGACAGCATTAAGACAAACTGAGCTTCTCACAAGATGGCTGATGCCAACCTGATCTATACAAATGCACAGAACCAAATATGAAAGTGAACTGCTCTGCTTCAATACGACAGAATAATAAATGTCAAATGCACTGCTGAAACCCAAAGCAGCAGAATCATCAAGTAAACATTATAATAACATAAAGAAAAATATTTAATCAAGTGGTGTAAATGCAAACATAAATTGTGTCCCCTTAAAACTGCCAAAAATTGGATATGTTAAAAGATGCTGCTACCACAATAAGAAAGAAACCAAGGACAGAGGCATGACATATATCTTAGCACTGAAAGAGCTAAAAGTGACAATGTTATAGCAACATATACCTGATGTTTTCACACTTGCATTCACTGGTCTTGCAGCTGCAGCAACCATCTGTTCTCGCCGTGTATCCTGATAGCTCATCTTACTGATGTATTCAATTGCAGCCTCTATACTGCGACTGTTGGTCTGCTTGAGAGCTCGAACTACCATGTCCTAGAAATAAATGAAGTGAACTGAAGCAGACATTTAATCCAAAAACAGTAAACGTTTCATGTCACGAGTGATTTTATAAATTGATCCATGAAAGCATTTCTAGAAATTTAAGAAACACAAAATGTTTACATATTAAGACACAGTCAACAATAATAAGCAAGATTCTCTCAAATGATTTTTTAAAAAGGGAATTTGTCCTTCCAGCAATGATCCAACTATTCAGTTTGTATCATCTCTATGTCATGAATACATTTTCAAATTTCCATTTTTTTTAAATGAACTTTACAGTAACAGGGCTCAACATAGCTTCCTATAAAAAATGTGGTTTGTGTGTTTTAATTTGAGCTATTACAAAAATAATACGTAAAGAGCTACAACGCACGTGAGACAGGCCATTTGACCATGTCCATCAATCTTCAACGGAAATCAATAGTTTTATCAACTTTCTTGCAATTCATTTCCCAAATTGAAGATCTAATCTACTTTACAACTTAGATCTCATAGTAGCGATTACTCTCATTTTTCTGATATGCACGGCTTTTAGAATTCAGATTTAACACTGTGGTCCAGTAATTAGAATTGAACAGTAACTACAGCAGAATATGTCGTCAGCATTGATAGTCTTGGGTTTATGTTGTCATATCAGTCCAGCATTCAATTTGCCTTTTTGCTCCTATGTCTAAATTCTACTGAATACATGAGATATATTCCAAGAACATAGCATTATAAGAGTAATCTCTTCTCTCTATGACCTGGGTTCCAGCACATAAATGTTTCAAGGTGGCAGGTCATATTTCAAGTATTTAGATGTGGAACCTTGGGCTTCATAAATAAAGAGATGAAAATGTGTTGCTGGAAAAGCGCAGCAGGTCAGGCAGCATCCAAGGAGCAGGAGAATCGACGTTTCGGGCATGAGCCCTTCTTCAGGTTTCTTCATAAATAAAGGTTGAGAAGTAGAGCAGTCATGCTTAATCTTTTATAAAACTCTAGTTAGGCCACAACTAGAGCACTAGCTCCAACCTTGATTGCCACAAATTTCAGAAGGATACGAGGGTCCTTGAGAGGCCACAGAGATTTATCAAAATAGTTCCAGGAACAAGGGACTTTATCAACAATGTTAAGTTAGAGAAGTTGTGGCTGTTCTCCTCAGAGCAAAGGAGATTGAAAAGAGATTTGATAGATTTCCAAGATTGAGATAAATTTAGATAAGGACGATAAAGGAACAGCAATGTACAAAGACCAGGGATCAGCAATTTAAGACTTTGGGCAAGAGATGCAAGGGGATTAGAAGAATAGGTTTTTAATGTTCTGAGTGATAATCATCATGAACATGCTGCCTTCAAGGATGGTGGAAGCATAGGGGATGATCAATGATTTGAAAGGGACATACGATGGAAACCCAAGGGAAATAAACTGTGGCAGCTATGGGAACAGAGAAATGTAATGAGACCAAAAGGACTCCATTGCAGAAAATCAGCATAGATCTGATTGGGTGAACGGCCTCCTTCTGTACCATAATGATACCATGCTTTTCTTTGCCCAGACATAGCCAACGTCATGTATATATCTACAGATCACTCTCATCCACTTAAACGTGCTCTCAACATGGTTTCTTTCAGTGTATAAACCTTCATCTACCTACTGCATTCCCAACTACCTTCCCCCCAGCCCCATCACTCTCCCATTTATCTCTCAGCCACGACCCCCCCCCTCCACCTCCTCGGGCAAGTACCATTCCTTATGCTTGAAACATCGATTCCCCTAGTCCTTGGATGCTGCCTGACCTGTTGTTCTTTTCCAGCACCACACTCACGACTCTGATCTTCAGCATCTGCAGTCCTCACTTTCTCCTATAAAGCTTACAGTAAACTATGTTGAATTCCATTTACCATTGTTCTGCTCACACGCAAACAGTTTAGATTCTCTCAATTCCTTCACTGTTCTACAAGGATTTGCTGAAAATTTGATCAACATGCATTTCCGAATCCTGATCATTTGTTTAGATGAGAAATAAGAGAACAACCTCTTAATCGCATCTGGATTGCAGCAGCAATAGTTTGTTGTACAGTCAGCTTTCTTGTGGAACTTTGAAGTACATTTATGGAATTTCACATATTTCATACAAGATTTTCCAATATCCACACAGGGCATCCCGTTCTCGGAACATCAACATTGATTAGACTTGAACTGTCATTTCCAACTCTGATCACCCCAAAAACAGATACAAGCAAAGGCTGTTCTGGTATAACACACGTTTTATCAATGCGAATTGGCTATAACACGGCTAACGAATTGAAGGCGCTGTTTGAATAACGCAAACTTTCTACTGCACAGATATAGAAGTTTTCTATAGTGATCTTCTGCAGCATGACTTTCTATAGCATGCGACTGCAGTGTAACCCAACCAGCACGTTATACCAGAACACCCTGTAAAAGTCATGTAAGTGGAAAATGCAATTCTGCAATATGTCCAAACTCTGCTTTAGATAATGTGTGCCTGAAATGTAGGCATGAGCAACTTAATACCAGATCCAGTCCTAGAAAATGACATGGAGCAAGTAGAACTTGTAAGGATGCAAAACATGTAGAAACTACTGACCAACACACATTTATGCAATAAAAGTTGAAACAAAAGTAAGGAAGGTGGTGGAAGAAGGCAAAGTCTGGAAATAATATTTTAATTTAACAGAAAGGGGAACTAGCTCAGATAAACCCAATTGAAAGTTCAGCAAAGAATGCATAAAAAGGATCAGTTGCAATTAGAGTTTATACGGACACAGACTATCTATAATTCATGAAGATTAGTACAGAAAATAAAATGAGATTTTGAAAAGCTAAAATACAAAGAAAATTAAGCAGAATATATAAAATCAAGCAAAAATTAGTTTATAATGGCCAAATGATCTTACAGATGGGAAGAATTTGAGAGTGTATGAAGAACAGAGAAGTTATTTTCTTCTGTTGAGGGAACAAACGAACACTAATTTAAAAAGCGAGACAGGCACTCAAGAGTGGAATCAGGATGGTGATGGAAATGTGTAACACCTTCTCCCAGAAGGCTGTACAGTAAATGCTTGGTCAACTGAAATTATCAGGACCAAAATAGATAACGTTAGATAATGATATCAAAGAATATGGATAAAATCTAGTTAAACAGAGTTAAAGCATGTATCTAATGTATCTAAGCCTTATCTAAAATCATGGTGGAACATGCTTAGGAGCCGAAAAGCCTCTTGTGTTAAATTCTCAATCCTTAGAAAATGGTTAGACATGTTGGATTAGCAGCATTCTTCTGCGCTTCATAGCAAGGCAATATCAACAAACCTCAGTGATTTCTTTAAAAAATCCTCTAGATTAATTGATCAGCAATCAGTGCTCAGGGCTTCACCAATCAATACTTTCATTCAATCTTAAACATGTTGTTATAAATATAAGGGCTCAGTAGATACTTCTCAAAGATTCAACATCACTGGTCACTCTGGTAAACAGATCCTATCTCCCTTAAATCATTCAGGAAGTATCATACTGAATTAAGCCAAATTCATTGAAGATAAAGATTACAAAGACCAACCCACTATCATAGTTCCTGATTAAATGTGTTTTCGGGATGTTCTACATAAACAGTTTCTTGACATACTGGATGAAGTCCAGTCCATTAAAGAAAATTGGAAATAAAAATACATAATTCATGTTTAACTGCAGTACATTGTAAGTTTGATTTACAGGTCAAATAAATGAGAACATTAGAAGTTCAACAAGTTAGCAGGACACTCAGTAGAATAATACATCCATCATAATGTTATAACTCAAATGTTACTACAATTATGTAGTTCTTCCTTGTGGCTTTTCCCTCTCTGACTGATGCTATGTAATTGCAAACTGAAAGAAATTTTTTTTTGGAAAAAGGGCTTCCATGTCACTTGGAGGGGAGGCAACATTAGTCATGAGCAAGAATGGTGTGGTGGGTTTGATGGGCTGAATGGCCTACTCCAGTTATAATCAACAAATGTAGTAGTGTCAGTGTGACTAGGTTACTCCTATTGAGTGAAAAGATATTCTTTCTACTGCACAAATGAGCAGTGTACTATATGAATTTCAGAAGCAGAGTGACGTACATTTTACTTCCTAACACGTAGACAGAATACTGACTACACTCAACCGGCCTGTGCTTGCAAAACTCAGGATAGAATTTCCAACATTAGATGTGATCTAGTTAAGGGGTTGCTGAATAAATACTGTGCAAAGCATGTTTACGATTCGAACTAACTTAAGTTAAGTTAAGCCCAAATTGTGATTCACTTTTGTTTGCTAGAAGCTATGTACATCCATATGAAGCAATCTGCCCTCTGTAAACAGAAGGAACTTGTCCAGGCATTGCTCCTTTTCAAGCGTAAGGGCTAACAGGTCCCTGATGCATTTTCCATTGCAATTCCTAGGCTAGTCAATTTGCCGTAAGAACATCAATCTTGCTCATGCAGTTTAAATTTCCAAAATTGAAAGGGATTGCAACCTTGCATCTGTTCTAGTGAGTGCAAGACAAAAAGCTTCATCAGCAGACTCGCCAACTTTAAGGGCATTCAAATGGTCATTGGGCAGGTATATGGATGAGAATGGAATAGTGTAGGTTAGATGAGCTTCAGATTGGTTTCACAAGTCGGCGCACGATCCAGCGCCGAAGGGCCTGTACTGCGCTGAATTGTCTGATATTCTATCAGCATTGTCTCTTTCTTTCAGGAATATTATTGAAGCATTATCAGCATCCGAACATGCACCTCGTGACACTCCAGATGAAAACAAATCTTATTCCACAAACAGGAGACAAGAATTTTTCATGATTCAAATTAACCTGCCCAAGAATCACAACAAACTTTATGTGAAGAAAGGAGAAAGGTAGAGTTAACTTTTGCCTCACTTATCAAGGACTAAGACACAACATTTTTACAATATCTAAGTAGGGAAAGCAGGTCATCGGAGGTTGCAGCAGGATCTTTTATCTGAACTAGATAGGTCATAGGAGAATGTAAACTCGATGATCTATGTCCATGTTTATTTTGTCTGATGTTGCTGCTTCAACCAAGCTTCGTTGGACATTAGAGACACATGAATCCTGATGACTGAAGGGTGGCTAATGTTGTACCTTTGTTACGAAAGGTTGTCACTCTGAGTCTGACTTCCATTGTGGGGTAAATTGTTGGAGATGATAATAAAAGATAGGATCTATGGACATTTGGAAGGGCAAAAATTGATGAGGGATAGTCAGCATGGTTTTGTGCAAGGAAAATCATGTGTCACAAACTTGATTTAGTTTTTTGAGGAAGTTTCCAAAAAGGTTGATGATGGCAGAGCAGTGGGTGTTCTTTATTTACATTTTAGTAAAGCCTTTGACCAGGTTCTGCACGGTATACAAATCAGTAAAGAGAAAGTAAGGACTGAAGATGCTGGAGAGTCAGTCGAAAAGGGCGGCACTGGAAAAGCACAGCAGGATGGGACTCAGGATGAACTTGCCAATTGGATACATAATTGGATTAACGGCAAGAAACAGAGAGTAACAGTGGAGGATTGCTTTTCGGACTGGAGGCCTGTGACTACCGGTGTTCCACAGGGATTGGTTCTCTTTTGTTTGTCATTTACATAAATGATTTGGATGAGAATATAGAGGGCACAATCAGTAAATTTGCGGATTACATCAAAATTAGAGGCATAGTAGACAGTGAAGGAGGTTTTCTAAGATTACAAAGGGATCTTGATCAAATGGGTCAATGAGCTGAAAATGGCAGATGGAGTTCAACCCAGATAAATGTGAGGTACTGCATTTTGGTATAAAAAGGGTAGGGTAGTGTTGTACAACAGAGAGACCGAGGGATGCAGGTACATAATTATTTCAAGTTTGCATTGCACATATACAAGTTGGTTAAAAAGAGTGTTTGGCACACTTGCCTTCATTGCTCATTCCTTTGAGCTTAGGAATCAGGACATTATGTTGAGGTTGTCTTGGACATTGGTGAGACATATTCTGGAATACGGTATCCAATTCGAGTTGCCCAGTTATGGGAAGGATATTAACAAGCTGGAGAGGGTTCAGAAGAGACTTACCAGGATGTTGTCAGGTATGGAAGGTTTGAGTTATAAAGGTTGAATAGGCTGGGACTTTTTTTTACTGGAGCATAGGAGGTTGAAAGGTGACCTGATAGAAGTTTACATAACAATGAGAGGTATAGATAGAGTTAATTGTAGTTATCTCTTCCCCAGGATGGGGAATTTCAAGACTCGGGGCAAATCTTTAAATTGAGAAGTGAAGATATAGAAAGACACGAGAAAAATCGTGGTTTGCGTGTGGAATGAACTTCTTGGAAAAGCGGTGATATGGGTACAATTACAACGTTTACAAGATTGATACAGGAATAGGAAAGGTTTAGAGGGATATGGGCCAGGAGCAGGCAGGTGGGACTAGTTTAGCTTGGCATTATGCTCAGCACGTAACAGTTGGACTGAAGGGTCCGTTCCCGTGCTGTGTGACTCTATGACAGGGGGCCTTTTACATGACTTTGCCTATCAGGAAACCAGTAACAGTCCTCCATACCTTGACAGCAGATATCCGTGATGGTGAAAGATGTTTATATTCACAGTGTGACACAACTGCAGGAGTACCGCTGTCTGCGATGCATGGGATTTACTTATGGTAAATGTCTCTTTAGCTTGCTAGCATCTTGAGGCAATCAGATGCTGCTTGCACATAATGAATAAATCTGGTTGCTGCATGGAGTTTAATGGGTTTAATCCACAAATCCTGTAAATTCTTAAAAATAACTGGGAGGCTATGGATGAGATGTCACTCAAAGAAGGCCAATAGTGGAGGAACATAAAATCAATTAAGATTCATGACTACTGGCACATCTCGGAAATTTCCGAATTTATTGGCCAATTGGCACTTAGTATTGAATGCTGTTACTGTTCTAACAAGAATTCTCTCTTTGGCAACCTTTACATTGGAAATTAAAAATCTGTCAAGAATATAGCAATATAGTTTACACAGTCTACATGGATGGAATTTATGATGTTCCACTTATATAGATCTCACCTCATCAAACCCTGCATTTACTAAATCCTGTAACATCTGCTTGTTTACATCCGTGGAACCACGGACTGAAGAACTGTATTCATTTGAAAATGGCAACAAGGAGTTCCGGATCTCCTGCAGAGCCTTTTGGTAAGTTACAAATTTAAGTGCATTCCGGCCTTGTTGTCTTGAATCTTCTGTGCTCAATTTCATCACACTTTGATCAGTGCTTCCAGCATCCCCTGATGGTTTGGGTAAATGCCTGAGACTTTCTCTGATTTCCTGCAACATCTGGCGGCTACTCCCAGAAAAGTTGCTGGCAGGGAATGTTTTTGGCCTCATTTGTCTATGTCCATCAGGCTTCTCTCCTCTCTTCATGAAGGTGTCAGAAAAAAACCAACTAATCTTGGCTCATTTACAGAAGCTGAAATACTAGCAAGTTACAGGATATCTTGGCTTCGTGTTAGATATCCAAGATCCTCAGCTGCAATGTTGTTTTCTGCTCATCTGTGCATTTACAAGATCCAGCTAACT
The DNA here is from genome assembly GCF_037043375.1 of Chiloscyllium plagiosum. NCBI lineage: Eukaryota > Metazoa > Chordata > Chondrichthyes > Orectolobiformes > Hemiscylliidae > Chiloscyllium > Chiloscyllium plagiosum. Next base: position 45,788,398 of record NW_028270141.1, read on the forward strand.
GAAACAAAATAAGCAAAGGCATTAGGTCAAATAAATAAATTTATCCAAATATTTACCACTCATAAAACAGAATCTACAAAACAACTAAGTGAACTTCAGACTAATAAATGCAAAACCAAAAGTCAAGCTCAGTTCTAAAAAGAAATATAAAGATTCCTAGCGGTCAGCATTTTTTTCATTCTCCGAAAGAAAGCATCTCATGTTTTAAGATACCTCAAAGGAGAACCTGTCTGTTGGTGCTATATATCACACTTTATGGGAACGGGGGCACTGCACCTTTCCACATGACAGCAGTAGTTAATTCATATCAACTGGGAGCAAAAACACTTTTTCTTTACTCTATGTAACCCAAAGACCTGGAAGCTAAACAAAATCTGCAGCCTCTCCACAAGCTCAATCTGTGGCAAACTTTATCTGTAGGTTTCAGAAACATACCACTCTGTAAAGAAGCAATTCTACACTAGCCAATTCATCACTTGTAGCAGGTCAAGAGAATAACATGCAAAATTAACAGGAATCATATCTGGGCTACTCAACTGTTCCATCTAGCTGGGACAAAACAAACAATGTATATGGACATTTTCAATACCTTTACAGCAAATACAGTTATCATGGAGACAGATCTTGAAATGCAAAGATACTATTCCACTTTGAACAGCTAATTTGCACTTCAACATTTACCATCATTCACCATATTGATACTTGGTGGCTATCAGTTGAGAACTCACATTAAAATGAAATACAAAGTTTCCACATTGTTCTACAATTCCAATCAGAAGCATAAAGCCCATTTACTTTTCACACACTATCAGTCCTGACACATAGAACAGTGTAGCACAGGAAGAGGCCCATCAGCCCAACTTTTCTGTGCCGGCCTCGATATATTCCAAATTAATCCCAATCTGCACATAGTCTATTTCCCTCCGTCCCCTGCCTTTTCACGTGTCTATCTAAAAAGTAAAAAAAACATACAAGATTATTAGGACCTTGAACTGTATTGCAGTGTTTCTTTTTTTAAAGAAGGCTTTTTATGAATGTCACATACTGATTGTACAAAATTGTGGATTACCGTCTACAGTTTTGAAAGGTTGTGCAAGCTGTGTACCATTAAACTGATACAAAGTAAAACAGGATAACATTCATACAACTGCTCAAATTATACAAGCTCATTGCTTTTTATAAATCTTTTGGAAAATGGTCAAGTATCACAACCTTAAATATTAATTCAGACTCGTCTGTCATTAAGGTAGTTAATTTAAGAGAATAGCTGGATTGTTTTTCCTAGGGCAGAGGATAGGACGTGTGCACAATTAAACAGCGTTCACGTTAAATAAATAAGCTGTTTCCCCTGGCAGGGAGGAACTACAACCAGAGAACAAAGATTTAGAATAACCGACAAAAGAAAGACGAAGAAAAAAGTTTAAAAGTTTATACAGCGAATAATAATGCTCTGGAATATTTGCTGTCTGAAACATTAGAGGAAATAGACTGAATCATAGCTTTCAAAAGGGAAGTGGACAAAAACTGGAAAGGGAAGAAATTGCGGTGTTGAGAGATGAGCAGGGGATTGGGACTAATTTGATAATCGTTTGATAATTCAAAAATACGACGACTAACAGCAAGCACTACACCCACCCATACAGTATACACTCCCTACTGTCTCTTAGGTACCAGGCCTGCGACAAGAGGCCGGATCCAAACCCAAGCCTGGGAAGCTACGCCTGCAAAGAGAGGCCAGGGTCTAAGTGTCTTCCTACCCACGATCTCTCCTTTAGGCCCCACGGCCATTTTAAGCTCGGGATCTTCTTGCCAACTCATCGCCAATTGCGGCGCCAGCAAGGATCGGTGACAGCCACCCCACTCTCCTCAGTCGGATATAGGTAAATAGCAGAAAATCTTGTCTCATTGCCGTGGTCAGCAGCCTATCCCCAATCTACCTACCCCATAGAAACCATAACACCACAATGGCCGCCCGTACCCGCTCTACTCTCCGAAGCTCAGCTCCTCCCGCGAGATCATAGGCACGGCCTGTGTGTACGTGTATATCGCCCCCTCAGGCCAGGAGGAGTCATTGCTGCCAACTCCATCAAGGTGCTTGGTGCGAGTTGCCTGCATACATTCACAGCAGTAAGCGAAATCGCCATACTGCCGGAGATAATAAAGCTGCTCTCTCATTAGACAGAGATGACTGCTTGTAGTTAACCAGAGGGGAGAGGTCCAGAAAATGGGACATTCCTGCTAGTCTCAGCCAGTAAAGAAATTGAATGCACGTCGTTAATGTTACTCTGCATCGCAATCAGGCAACTGACACTCCTTTCAGTCTCCTTTGAGACAGAACAATTCTACTTTTCACATCATCTCAATTCTGCCCTGACACCCGTGTTTAAAGTGCTTTAGGCTTTAGAATCAAAACACCGATATCATACTTTTAATTTCACTAATTTTCATGCATTTTATGAGTTGTAATGTTGGCAGGATAGAGTTTTGTCTAAAGTGAAACAAAATTTGTTTTAACTGGATTTCATTGTATAAAAATTCGTGACACACTTGCAGGGTTCTCGAAACACATTGTTTGAAAATCACTGATCTATAGCATTGAACATGGTCGGTTATATTCTGCGTTTTAGATATTCCATAATAATATTACAAGAGTCTGAATTCAGTGCAACAGTAAGGTAAGGCTGCACCATCAAATGATTCAGGGGAGAAATTAAAACAAAGGAAAAGCCAGTGAACTACAGACATCAGTGGTGGGCAAGTCGTTGGTCGGGATCCAGAGGGACAGATTTACATGTACTTGGAAAGGCAAGGACTGATTAGGGAGAGTCAACATGGCTTTGTGCAAGAGAAATCATGTCTAATTAACTTGATTGACTAACAGAAGATTGATGAAAGTAGAGCAGTGAATGTGATCTAGATGGATTTCAGCAAGGCATTTGACCAGGTTCCTAATGGTAGACCAATTAGCAAGGTTAGATTTCATGGACTACAGGGAGAACAAGCCATTTGAATACAAAACTGGCTTGAAGGTAGTGGAGGGTTACTTTTCAGACTGGAGGCCTGTAACCAGCAGTGTGCCACAAGGATCGTTACTGGGTCCACTGCTTTTTGTCATTTATATAAATGATTTGGATGTGAACATAGGAGGTATGGTTAGTAAGTTTGCAGATGACACCAAAATTGAAGGTGTAGTGGACAGCAAAGGTTCCCTCAGAGTACAATAGGACCTTGATCAGCAGTGCCATTGGGCCAAGGAGTAGCAGATGGAGTTTAATTTAGATAAATGTGAGGTGTTGTACTTTGGAAAGGCAAATCAGGGCAAGGCTTATACACTTAATGGTAAGGTTCTGGGGAGTTTTGCTGAACAAAGTGACTTTGGAGTGCACATTCATAGTACCTTGAAAGTGGAGTCGCAGGTAAACAGGATAGTGAAGGAGGAGTTTGGTATGCTTGCCTTTATTGGTTAGTGCATTGACTATAGGGAGCTGGGGAGTTATGTTGCAGCTGTACATTAGTTAGACCACTTTGGGAATATTGCGTTCAATTCTGGACTCCCTGCTATAGGAAGGATGTTGTGAAACTTGAAAGGGTTCAGAAAAGATTTAGAAGGACGTTGCCAAAGTTGGATGGTTTGAGCTATAGGGAGAGGTTGAATAGGCTTGGACTATTTTCCCTGAAACATCGGAGCTGAGTTTTATAAAATCATGAGGGGCATAAATAACATCTAATTTAATATTTAGTTCAAGAAGAAACAATTTGGGTTGTAAACAACTATTTATTTTAAATACAGGGAATGACAATGAAATGAGGATAGAGTTAGCAAAAATGAATTGGATATTCAGATCAGCAGGAAAGACAGTAAGCAAGCAGTGGAAGATATTTAAGGAGGTAATCCATGACTCTTAACAAAAATACATCCTAGTAAGGAAGATTATAAGAGAGGGATAAAGTAACCATGGCTAACCAAGGAAGTTAGGGCAAGTATTAAGTTGAAAGAAAAAGCACAGAAAGAGTAAGAAATCAGTGAAAGCCCCAAAGACTGGGATAAATTCAAAATCCAGCAAGAGGCATTAAAGATAATAAAGACAGAGAAAATAAATTTCAAAGGCAAACTTGTGAGGAATATTAAAAAATGACAATAAGAGCTTATTTAAATAGATAAAAAGGAAGCGAGAGGTCAAAGTGAATATAGAGCCCTTAGAAATTAAATCTGGGGAGACTGTTATGGTGAACAAGAAGATGCCAGAGGATTTAAACAGACATTTTGTATAAGTCTTTATGGTGGAAAATACTTTTAACATCCCATTAATACTGTGTTGGAACTGTGCCTTTAAGAGGAACAAAGAGCAAAAGAATTAAAACAGATTGAACATAATAGTTTGAGGTACAAATGAAACCAGAAGAAAGGGATAAAGAGAGAGAATAAAGGGATAAAGAGACAACTTTTGAACTCCAGAAGTTGTAACTGAAATGTGAAAGTCGACTTAAAATGAGAGAAGTAATGGTAAAAGGTGTGAGTAGTGATGAAAAGCAAACACATCATAGCCGAAGGCCTAGTGAGGATCTGTTTCAATCTGACCAAATATTGCCTAAGTTTGATGATCAGGGTGTAGAAGCCTTTTACATTTCATTTCAGAAAGTGGTAAAATAAATGAAATGGCCACTGACCATTTGGGTATTGTTCAGCAAAACAGAATTGGTAGGTAAAGCGAGTGAGGTCTTTGTGTCACTTCCAGAGGAGGTATCTGGAGAGTGTGATGAGGTGACTATGAACTAGTGCCATAAACCTACAGCCAATGTTTTAGAAATCTGAGGAGGGAACCTAGTCAAATGTATATTGAGTTTTAAAAGATCAGACAGTAACTATGATATATGGATAAGGGCATTGAAAATAGATCAGACACATCACACTCTTAAAGAGCCTGTTATTTTGGAGGATTTCAAAAATTCACTTCCAGAAGTAGTGAGAACTCAAGTAATCAGAAAAGCAGAGAGTTAAAACTGCAAGATTAACAGTGGAAATGGCAGATGATTATGAGTTAATTCATAAAGCAAATTTTGGTTTCTAAACTCAATTTCAATCTGTGAGGGATCGAAATTGAGGAAAAGGGAAATCCTCAGGCGGTAAAGGAAAAGGAGGTCTTATTGAAGGTAGTGAAGATAGTTTACCACGGGTTAAAAAAGAAATCCATGAGGGGAGGAAGAGAAGTAAAAAACCTTAGGTGTTTTCACTGCAAAAAAGGACACATGAAGTCACAATTTTGGTGGTTCAAAAAAAGATTGGGAAGATGGATGTGGGAAAACAGGATAAGCCAGTGAGTTTTATTAAAGTGGTTAAGGAAAGCACAGTTGAAGCAAAAAAGCTGCAAAATAATGTACAGGCTGGTCAGGGGTTGGTGAATAAGAAAGTGCCAGATCTCTCTAAAGAATTTATTTGCATGGGAAAGGTTTTCTCATAAGTAGCAGGAGGAGTGTATAAAAATTTAAAATTTTAAGAGACACGGGACCAAGTCAATCATTGAACTTGAGAGATAAAGAGATATGTAATTCAGAACAATTGCAAGAAAAGCTGTTAATATGTGAAATTCACTACACAAGCCATATCATTAGACACAGACAGATGGCCCCATAGGATGTGACAACAAAGGTTAATGGGGAGTTTCCCATACCGTAAGTACTACAATTTCCGAAACTGAGTGGTTTTATTGAAAATTCATACTGGACTGTAGCAGTGTAGTTGCTCCACTGATCAGCCAGTTGAACTGCAGAAAATTCCAATGGACAGATTAGTGTCAGAAGGCATTTGACAGTTGAAAGTAGTGCTGACCACGGTTTTGATTTTAACAAAGAAACAATCTCGTAGCAGATAGAGGACACAAAGTTTTTTTTTGCTGCATAAAAGAGAGCTATATTTATCAGCTTTAAACCCCAACTTCACTGAAAGTAAAACTAAAACCCTGAGTCTGTGTGAGCCTAACTTCATCAATTCAGGCTTCTCTTGTTTGATTTCAGTTTTGCATTCAGTTGAAGTTGGGGTTTGAAGCTGATAGACACAGTTCTTAGACACAGAAGGGCTTTTGCCCAAAAAGTCGACTTTCCTGTTCCTCGGATGCTGCCTGACCGGCTGTGCTTTTCCAGCACCACACTCTTGGTTCTTACTTCTCCTGCAGCAAAAACAAACCTCTAGTTCTCTCTCTCTCTGCTGCTAGATTGTTTCTTTCAGTGTTCCTTTTTCCTGGACTGAAGATGGTATGTGAGAAGAATCTATTTTGCTGAATTTGCCTTTGCCAAGGGTGTGTTTATGAGATGCTGCAATGTTGGAACAGCTGCATAATATTTAAACATGTTATTCTGTTAACTAATTCAATGGAGTTAAAGTTATGCCAATTTTTCTTTTTATGTTTGTATTTTAACTGTGTTTTGCTTAAAGTCTCGCAGTGAACCAATTGAATCGTATTTGGAACATACTTGCCTTTAAATAAGTTAAAAATTTGTGTCTAGGCTATCTCCTTGATATATTTTGAGGGGGGCTTGGTCTGGTCCACAACAATACAAAGGAATATGAGAAGGAATTAAGTACCATAACATTTGTTAAAGTAGTAGTATCAGACAAACTAATGGGGCTACAGGCAGATATGTTCCTGAGCCCTGATGGCTTACATCCTAAAAGAAGTAGTTTTACAGAGATTGAATGAATTACTTGTAATTTTCAAAAATCATTGGATTCTAGAGAAGTACCAGTGGATTAGAAAACTGCTAATGTGACATCCCTATACAAAAAAGGGAGGCAAAAAGTGGAAAGCGATAGGCCAATTAGTCTAATATCTATTGCTTTGAAAATGTTGGAATCAATTATTAATGAAGTAATAACAGAAAATCACAATCTAATCAAGCATGGCTCCATGAAAAGGAAATCATGTCTAAGTATTAGAGTTTTTCGAGGAAGTTTCAGCTAGAGTGAATAGAGTGGAACCCCTGTAGATATGTTGTGTTTGGACTTTCTGAAGGCATTTGACAAAGTACCTCACAAAAAGTTAAGTCACAAAATAAGAGCCTACAGTTTTGGAGATAGTATATTGGTATGGATAGAGAACTGACTTATGGGCAGGAAACAACGACTCGGGAAAAGGGGTTCTTTTTCAGGTTGGCAACCTGTGACCAGTGGGGTTCTAGAGATCAGTACTGGGACCATAACTGTCTACAATATATATTAAGGACTTGGAGGAAAGAAGTAAATGCACTGAAGTCACTGTAGATGACACAAAAATAGATGGAAAGGCAGGTTGCAAGAGGGATACAAACAGCATACAGAGAGATATTGATAGTTTAAGTAAGTGGACAAAAAGTTGGCAAATGGAGTATAATGTGGGAAAATGTGAAGTTTTTCATTTTAGAAGAACAGAATATTATTTAAATGGAGAAAAACTGCAGAAAGCTGCAACAGAAAGGAACTTGTGCATAAAATACAGAAACCTAACACACAGGTGCAGGAGGTAATCAGGAAGGCTAACAGAATTTGGCCCTTATTTCAAGGGAGTTGGAGTATAAAATGAGGGAAGTTTTACTGAGACTGTACAAAGTGCTGGTGAGACTGCATCTGAAGTGCTTGAGCAGGTCTGGTCACCTGGTTTAAGTAAACTTATCATTTCATTGGAGGAAGTTCAGAGAAGATTCACTAGGAAAATCCTTCGTATGAGGGAATTATCCTGTGAGCAACTACTAAACAACTTGGGCCTCTTGCTGGAGTTTAGAAGAATGAGACTTGATCTGATTGAAACATTGGATTCTTAAGGGGCTTGACATGATAAAAGTTGAGAGGATGTTTCCCGTCATGGGAGAGTTTACAGATTACAGATTACATTACAGTGTGGAAACAGGCCCTTCGGCCCAACAAGTCCACACCGACCCGCCGAAGCGAACCCACCCATACCCCTACATTTACCCCTTACCTAACACCACGGGCAATTTAGTATGGCCAATTCACCTGACCCTGCACATCTTTGGACTGTGGGAGGAAACCGGAGCACCCGGAGGAAACCCACGCAGACACGGGGAGAACGTGCAAACTCCACACAGTCAGTCGCCTGAGGCGGGAATTGAACCCGGGTCTCTGGCGCTGTGAGGCAACAGTGCTAACCACTGTGCCACCGTGCCGCCCACAATAGGATCAGTTTAGTTTAGGATCTGAGGACAGAGACTCAGAATAAAGGGGCAGCAGATTGAGGCTGAGATGAGGAATTTCTTCCCGAAGGTGCTTTGTCTTTGGAATCTTCACCACAGAACTGTGGAGGCAGATTCATTGTGTATGTTTAAGACTTCATTCTCGAGCAGTATGGGAATCAAAGGTTACAGGGAAAACACAAAAGTGGATGTGAGGATGTGGGAACAGCAATAATCCTATTGAATAGCAGAGCAGGCTTGAAGGGCTGAACAGCATGTTGCTATTTCTTGTGTTCTCACTAAGGCAAATAGAATATTGGTCTTTATTGCATGGGCGTTGGTGTAAAAAAAGGAAAGTCTTGTTGTAACTGTACAGTGTTGGTGAGGCTGCACCTGGAGCACTATGTATAGATTCTCATGCACCATTTATGGGCAGCACAGTGGCATAGTGGTTAGCACTGCTGCCTCACAGCGCCAGAGACCCGGGTTCAATTCCTGCCTCAGGCAACTGTCTGTGTGGAGTTTGCACATTCTCCCTGTCTGCGTGGGTTTCCTCCAGGTGCTCCCACAGTCCAAAAATGTGCAGGTTAGGTGAATTGGCCATGCTAAATTGCCCGTAGTGTTAGGTGGTGGTAAATGTAGTCTGGAATGGGTTGCTCTTTGGAGGGTCGGTGTGGACTTGTTGGGCTGAAAGGCCTGTTTCCACACTAAGTAATCTAATCTAATTTCATGGTCGCACTGACACAGAAGTTCCTATTCCCTTGATTTCACCTTGTGCCCATTGCTTTGGTTATGGGCCTTGCCCAGTACAGGAGATCCCATTACCAATCTCCATTATTTGCCCTTGCTGGGCCTTTCCTGCCACCCTCTTACTTTCTCAAGATCTTTCAATTGAGAATTGCCCATGTGACATTGGCCATTTCAATTTCTCTGCTCCTTTCACTTGCTCTGACCGTCTCCCTTTGAATATGCAGCATTTTATTCGTACAGGTTCAACTATAACATTACCATCAAACCTGCTCACGCAGTGGTGATAAGTAGCAAACCCACCTTGCCCTAGGCACGTTTTCCTTTTATGGGATGTATGAAACATTCCAGTCCGAGTTAGGCCCTTTCCCCTTACCTCTTTTTACAGATACATTGATGAATATGTTGATGCAGTTTCCCATTCATCCCTGAGCTGGACAAATAAATAAACTTTGCTGCAATCTTTAGCCTTCTTTTATTGAGTCATTGTCATAGAAGTTGACAGCACAGAGAAAAAAAACCCCTTTAGCCCATTGCAACTGCACTAGTCAAAAACAATTACATACTATTCTAATCACATTTTTCAGCACTTGGCCCATATCTTTATCTTTTGCATCACAAGTATACATGTAAATATTTCTTAAATGTTCTGAGGGTTTCTGCCTCTACCCCATCCCAGACAGATAGGGAATTCCAGATTCCACCACTTTCTGCTGTATGTTCAGGAGAACGTAACATAGCGACAATCCATCAATTAGTTAGGTTACAGTGTAACACTGACTTGGAGAGGGGTTTGACAGAGTGATCTTGTATAAAGGAGAAAACCTGTTTCACTTTAACAAGAAAAGTGGAGATTGTTACAACAAAAAACACTATTGTAAGTGAAGGAACCTATTGTGGTTTGATTTTATCCTGGGTACTAGTCAGAGGCATATTGGAAGTTTTGGTGACTTTCTTAAAATCTTCACATTTGTTGCAACTCCAGGAAAGGTGCCTCAATAACCGGTCTTTGATGTAGCCCAGGATACCAAGAGACCCCTCTACACTCTTCATCAAATCTGGCCATCTCAATGGTTAGCTCCCAGAAAGTCACTTCCGACAATGTGAACAATTCTGTCTGCCTCTTCCAATGCTGTCCTGATGGGTTTGCCATCTTGCACCCTGAGTTTATCAAAGATTCTTTTGTCTATATCCTAACCCATACCCAATGCATCCAGTCATATTCTCACTCCCAGTTCAGTAATGCCTTGATTTAAAAATTATTATCCTCTGAATTAAAACTCCTCCCTATTTTTGTGACATCCTCCGAGACTACAATATTCAAAACTTTAAAGGAGTTCCTCCAACTCTGGACTCTTATATATTTTTCACTTGTCAATTAGTGGTTACATCTTGAGTTATCTACATCCTTCTCCACAAGTTTTGGAGGTCCCTTTTTAAACCTCATTCACGTGCTTAAGATATTACATAAAACATACCTTTTTGGTCACTGGTCTGGATGCCTCCTTCTTGTGCTCAATGTCACACACTTGTTAGATTGCACTGTTCAAGGAAGAGCTTTTGGAATGCTTTATTATATTAAAGACACTATAATAAATGAAGCAGTTGTAAATAATGTGTTTAATTCCTAGAATGGGGTTTAAACCAATGATGTTGACTCAAAAGGCAAGAATGTTGTAACCTAAAGACTTGGTATGGGTGATTTTCTACCAGTTGAATTATTCAACTAGATTCAATGTAGGTCTAGATTTTCAACACACACCCTCATCAGATCAGATTCCAAATCTGTTGCAAAGTTGAAAAACAACTTCTATAAATCCTAATTGGAAATTGACAGTGTGGGACCACCAGATGCTTAGTGTGGGGAGAAATATTCATTCAAATCAACAACTGGTTTAGTTCTGAAAGAGCTTTGTGCTTCCGGGTTCGCATCTTGCAACTTGAATCATGGAGGCTTAAAAAGCTTGCCCTTGGGCAAATGAGTTTTATAGAACTTAATCAGTGAAAACCATCATGCCTTAATATGAATTTGCTGTTAAAAGATGTGGATGTAAGTCCAATTTTAGATAGTTTAGGTAAAAGACCAATGCTTTCAACCAAATATAAACCATGCAACTTTAATGATAACATTTTAAAAAAAAATAAAGCACTACGTATTTGTGCTTGTCTTTGTGCCACAGTCAGGTTGGCAAGTATTTGGTTTTAAAAATAACAGTACATGTACAAGAATTTACATTTGCGGTTTGTCAAGTTTTGTTGTATGATTTGCCCATCAGAGCTCCAGATCATGGGTAATGTAGACAGCTTCTCCATCTGTTCCACATACTAACTGTTCTCCCACAACATCTAAACTATTCACTGAAAGCACATATGCTGACAGCAGGTTGCTGATATCCACTCTGCCTTTTGCAGCATCCATGGTGAGCCAGGCACAGGTCACTGATTGGTTTAAGTCGACATTGGCACCTGAGCCACTAACTGAGAAATTTCTTCTACCTAAGAAAATACAGAAAAGGAAAATAATCAGAACAATGTTTTGTATTTATTACAATGAAAGCTTGTTCTACAGAACATTTACTGTTCAATTAACAATTTTCAGGACAACAATTGCTATGCAATTGCCCTGTGTCTCTACAATTTGGTCTCCCCATTGCAGCCAAGAGCTTGGTTTGTCGTAAAGTCACTGTATTGTTATATTTATATATACTGTCACACCAGCAACAAAAAAAAACACTTTCAATCTAGGAGCAGTTTCTAATTCAGAAAGTGAAGCAATGTAACTTCTGGATTGCTCAGAATCAGGTACAGTATGTTACTGGTACAGTAGTATAGGAGGTCACAGAATCAATCTCATAATTGCCATTATGCAGAAAGAAGTCTCTTGGACCATCATGCCTGGAGTAAATTCTAGAAAAAAAATGTATTCAAATCTCACCACAGTAGCTGGAGAATTCAAACTCAACTACTAACATTTTTAAATTTAAAAAGCAACTGGAATTCAGATTTGGATTATCTGACTCCAGATTGCAACAATACAAGGTTTACAAGATGATCAAAAATTTTGAACTGTCTCTTTTATTTCAGTTAAAATGGAAGAAAGAAGAGGGTTCTGTGCTCTGGTCTGAATTCTGCCCAATTACAAGCCTTGTCTCTTTGTTCTTAAAAAGGGACAGAAGTTGATTTACTGGGACAGAGGTGTGAAATGTTCACATTTCTATTTACTGTTGATAAACTTTGAATCCTCAGAGAGGTGTTATGAATGTCAGGTTTAATTGTTTAATCCCATCATAAAACGTGAACGTCGCTGACAAGGGGAGAGTTTGTTGCCAATTTCTAATTGCCCTCAAGTTGAGGGGCTTGCTAGGCCATTTCAGACAGCAGTCAACCACATTGCTGTTATCTGGAGTCACATGTGGACCATGTCAGGTAAGGATGGTCAATTTGCTTGTCTACAAGGACAGTAGTGAACCAAATGAGTTTTTAATGACAATCATAGTCACTATCACTAACACTAGTTTCATATTCCAGATTTATTACTCAAATTTAAATTCCACCATCTGTCGAGGTGGAGTTTGAACACAGGCCCAGAGTATTAGTCTGGACCTCGAAGTTATTAATTCAGTGACATCACTATACCACCATCTCCAGAATCAGTTATATTCAAAACATCTTTTTAATTCCAAACTATGTCTAGAGGATAGCTGATTATCATTTTTACTTGGATATAAGACCTATGCAATTTACGTTTGAGGATTTGAATGAAGTTGAAAAGGGTGTCTGTCTTTGGCTTGATGAATTCTGCAATGTAACCTCCATAATGAAAGTCAGTCCTGGATGAGAAAGTATCATGTTTGATAAGGAAAAGCAAAATGGGCCATCTGGAGTAGTGAATGGCTTTGGATTGGTTCTAGGAGAATAAAATATCTGCTCAAAGGGCAAAGAAATGAATCGCCTTGGTGTGGTACTGTCAATTGTCTTAAAGTCGCATAATACATGTTTACTGCAGTTCACGTTGCCGAGAAAGGCTATGCATTGCTTTAAATTGCACATGTGTATACAAATGGTTTTGGGGGAAGAGCAGGTCATTGGGGATGGGATGGTGGGGGTGTTTTTGTCACCCTCCCCTTACCATCTAACCTATGGGCCTTCCTGACTGAGGGAGTCACTCCTCCATCCTTTCTCCCCACTGCTGAATGCCATTTCAAATGCAAGAGTTTCCGTGCTCATGTGCAGTGCTGCATTTGCATATGACGTAACATGTAAATTCCACATGAGGTGGTGTTATGTTTGTTATTGTGAACATGCACATTCCAGAATTAGTGTACATGCCTAGTTACCCACAGTTGGTGTTAGCAAACATTGCTACCTAAAAGTGTTTTCTCATTGTTTTAATTTTCGACAGTAAAAGTTTTAAAATTCAAAATCTCACTGTGCAACCTTTTCAGTCGGTCACTGAAATTTTTTAAAATTATTGATGTCAATAGGTATTATAGCAAGGCAGACAGTAATGTAACTGAATCAACTGCTGGATGAAAGGAACCCAGCAGCCAGTCAGCTGTCAAATAGGTGGCTTTGCAGCACCTTCTTAGTACTTAAACTCAATAACTTATGGGTAATCATGGATAGGAAATAAATGTTGACCTGTATGGTACAACCATATCATATTAATGAATAAAAAGCTCAGACAGCAAGAGAAGTAGAGAAGGGAAAGCAGGGTGGCAGGGCAAGTGCGAAACAAAGTAAGGAGAATGCGATAGTCTGCCTCCAGCTGCCAGAATTCCATTCTCAAACTCTTGATTTTGCTTTCCTGTTTAATACACTGCTTAAAATCTCTTTGCTCAACTGCCCTAGAAGCTCCTTCGGCTTGATTCCAGATATTGCTTGACAACGGTCCTATGGGGCACCCTGGGATGTTTTATAAAGTTATAGGCAATACATAAATACGTTGGATGAGAAAAAGTGCACGTCAAAAGGGTGAGGTGCAGGAATGGAGAGAAAAGGAAACCTTTGTGTGAAAGATAAACAAGAGAGACCACACACAACTGGATATTAGAATGGGGAAAAAAAGGCAAAGGGTATGTGTCACAGGAAGTCCACAGACACAACCAAAGATAGATATGAACAAGATATGTGTTTCCTGTGCATAAGAGAACAGTTCCAGCAATGTTTGAGACCAAGTGCTAAAGTGAACTGTTATGGCAGCTCTCATTTTCCCTCTGGCCTCTAAGCTGAGCTGGGATATCTTGAAAGTAGGTTTTCAATACCCAAAGAATGAAGTCATCCTTTCAAATCAGTGTATTTCTTTCCACTACTTTCTCCACCTACTTTAAAAAAAATCTTCACTTAACACCTACTGACCTGCAATAAAATATTGGATTGAATACCCTAAACAATGCCAGAAATAGTGATTTCTTGGTTCATACCTTGTTGAAGAAAGGAAGGCAGATCAGGAGTGGTAACAGAAGCATTCCAATGCCACAGCGATCCATCCTCAGAGCAAGTAAACACGTGGTCAGGGTTGGACGGGTGAAAGTGAACTTCCCACACTGTTAATTAAGTAAAACATACAATGAGAAGCTTGCACTCTTTTTAACCTGACAAGTTTGCAACAAATGAAATGCACCAGTGACAAACTACCACAAATTGCACACAGAAGGGTCAATGACTCAGTTCATTTATCACATGCTCATCACTTCTCTGAAAGACGCACATTAAGATTACAGTATAGAAGCAGGCCAGTCAGCTCATTGTGTTCAATGCTAGTTACTCATTGGGCCTTTGAGATATTAAGATATTGTTCAGGGCCAGGTCTAAGGAGGACATGCTTGAGGTAAATAAATTAACTTAGAGTTAAAACCAGGCCAGAGAAATAAGCGAGAATATTGTCACATGTGCAAGATTCAGAGACACATGCACTTACAAGGTGATCTCATTGTGTAGAAGACTAACCCACTACTTAGAGGAAAAGGCATTTCAAGAGTACATTTCATAACCTCATGACACACTAAACAAATTTTTAGACAATGAATCACTGTGTTACCATTTGCCCCTTAGGGTGGATGTAGAAGCTGAGGTACTATTTGAAAAACAAGGAAATTCTTCCCCGTTGTCCTGACTAATAATTATCTTTCAACCAAAATCACTTGACAAATATGGTCATTTTCACATTGACTGCTATATTTCAACAATGTGAAAATGACCATATCTGTCAAGTGAGTCTGGGTGAAAGATTAAATATTAGTTAGGACAACTGGGGAGAATTTCCTTGTTTTTCAAATAGTACCTCAGGATCTTCTACATCCACCCTAAGTGGCAAACGGGACCTCAGCTAAATGTCTCAACCAAAATTTAGCATGTCTAATGCGGCACAGATCAGCAATACACTAATATGATGCTTAAATAAAAAGTGCTTAAGTTTCTGGGGTGCAACTTTAATCCATGAATTAGAGGCAAAAGAAAATGTAGTGTTGCGCTACAGCTGATACTTCAAACTCAGTGAGGAAGAGAGAAGACCGAAATATAACGACAACCTTACATATATTGTTTTATTTTCAATCTAACCCTAGAAAATTATGTTGTGATGTTTTTGAAAACAAGTCAGGTTCTACATGCACACGAGTGACAACTGTTGTATCTTGACATTACTTCTCTACATCTTTGTAGTGTTGTATTCTGGAAAGCTCTTTATTAATCTTTATTCAATCTTGTAATGTATTACTCTGTAAACAAATGCAAGGATATACCAATGAACTGAAATGGTGATGTGACTGGTTTAAAAAAATCAAACTTGACTGTTTGGATGCACTTTAACACACCTCCTGGCATCACATTCTGAGGCAGGACTTTCCTTGGACTTTCTGGCTAAGATACAGACAGCAGCATTATTATACCATGACTCTAAATTTCTTCATATATTTAAAATCAACCTGTAAGAATATATTATGACAGACCTCCAGAACAGGGATTTGGAGACACACACAATCAGAAGAGTCCCTGTTTTTAATCAACTTGCTTGGACATATGACACAGCACCAGGATGTGCAAGATGTGAATTTAGACCTTCAGACCAAAAGGTAGGGACAATACCACTGTCACAAAAGCTCCAAAAGTCAAGAAGTGTCACAGAAGGTACTTAGAGTTAAACTCAATTAATGCCCTCCATGAGCAAATAGTTAAACACAGCTGATATACCATCAACATCCATTACCATTGATTTATTGTACTGCTTCTTTGACATACAGGATATGCAGAGATATCACGCAACTAAATAACTGAAAGATTGAAGTCACTATTGTAACTTCATTTGGAGGCATCACTCCCAACTATCCCTATCTGAGGATCACTTGTGCTGAAACCCTCATTGTGGTTTTGACGTGTTTTGACTTGACTATTCCAACTTTGTCATGGCCAGCCTTCTATCTTGCAATCTCCATAAGTTGATTCAAAATTCTCATTGCCCCATCTTGACCTACACCATGTCCCATTCATTCATCACTCCCATGGTCTCTGCCCGACACTGGCCTCCAGCAATGGCAAAACCAGGTTTTTAAAACATCCTTGCTTTCAAATCCTTCCAAGGCCTTGACTCTCCATAACTTTGTACCATCTTCCAGCCAAGGTTCTGTGCTCGTTTGCCTAGAGTTTCTTGGGCATTTATGGCTTTAATCACTGCAATGATGAACATATGTAAAGACTGTTCCTTTTTATTTTTAAAATTGTGATCAGAAATTGGAGAGAAATGTTTTAAAGCCAAGGATTGCTGAAGGATTATAGCAGGCTTTGAAAGCAAATAATCACCATAATTGCTATTTTAACAGTTGCTTGTTCTAGAAGTAGTTGAAGTGTAGCTTGCAGATTGGCTGGAGTGGAAGGGTATGTTCAAATGGAGATTCAGCCAGCAACAAGTAGCTGATTGGTCTGTGGACTGATGGTTAGTCATCTATAGCAAAGGTCTTCTGCTTGCCAACAATTGTGATTGGCTCTCAGGTAACTGAACAGCTTGGGGCAATGAATAAGACAGTAATAAGCCATCAGGTCTTTAATAGCTCAGGAGCTCTCTCTGCTCTCTGTAGTAAAACCCATTGTCAGCTACAATATTCTTCCTTCAGCAGTTGCTGCAAGCTGTGACTTTTAATTGACGAGTCAGAGACTGTTTGTAAGTGTGAACCAACCAACAAACGTGTGCCTCCTGCAATCTAATGAGCACAGCTAGAAAAGAAAGATTGAGAAACACTTTTGATCAGCACAAGAACCATCTGAGGAAGGGTCACTGGACCAGAACATGAATTCTGATTTCTCTTCATAAATGCTACCAGACTTGCTGAGCTTTTCCAGCAATCATCTCAGTAGATTCTACGAATAGAGACCATGGGACTGCTTTTCCAGTTTCTCTCTCTGTTCATAATATCTGTTTTCTTTTTCTTGTCTATGCCTACTTATTCGTGTGAAAGATGGAGTTTATGCGGTCAGATTTTTAACTGGTAGAGTTAAGCCAATGGTTGATAATTGTTTACCTAAAGTGGAGTTACTCATAATAATTAATAATAGTATTAAGTACAAAAACTTAGTCCATGCTTTCTGTCAACTTGGGTCAAAGAAAATTAGGAAATTTTGAGCACTTCTCAAAATCTTTAAATTTTGTACTGATTCTGGGACTAACAGGGCTTGATTTTCAGCACATTACCACAGTGAGGTGTGACAGTACCCGTATCTGTCTAGACCTTAAGCTCGCAATTCTTTCCCCAAAGTTTTCTGACTCTCTGGTACCACTGCCCTCCTCCTTCTTCCTCAAACCTTGTAGCCAGTTCTTAATACCTCATGTGGTTTAGTGTCAAAATTTTAATAATGCTTTTGAGGAGTGTTTTATGATGTTAATGACATAAATACACGTAGTTTACAACAGAAAATTTTGCGCACACACTATTCTTAATTTGGGACCAACCATGCTGGGACCATTGTAGTATCAACAGGGCAGGAGAAAAGGTTTCAAACTAAATATAAAAAGAGAGAAAGGAATCAAATGAGATAGGGTAAAGGGAAACACATAGCAATAGAGCAGGACTGCAATTTGATCAATGATTACAAAGGTGTTGCAGTAAGGGACAGAAAATGCAGAGTGCATCTGATTGTAAAAATGGCAAAAAAAATTTAAGGCCCCTGTATCTAAATGCAAGCAGCATTTGTAATGAAAGACATGAAACGTTAACACAGGTGGAGATAAATACAAAGGTGACCAAGGCTATGATCTGAATCATACTGGAATGAAGAAAAGTTGGCAGGGTTCCTCTGGTAATAAAGAGTAACATGAATTTGACAGTGAACTTTAACTTGAAAGGTAAAGATAAAGAAACAATTCATAAATTCATAAGAGCACAATTAAGCCATTTGGCACAGAGTCTGCTCCACCATTCGATCATGTCTGACATGCTCCTCACCCTCATTTTCCTGCATCCTCCCCATAACTCTTCAACCCAGTACCAATTAAAAATCCCGAAATTTACTCACTGTCACAGCATCGACTGCACTTTGGGGTAGCGAACTCCACAGATTCATAACCCTGTGGAGATGTAGTTCCTCCTCAACTCAGTTTTAAATTTGCCACCCCTTATCCTAAGACTTTTAAGGAAATATATACTAACTTTCAGCGAAGATTTATACCAGCATGAAAGAAGGTTCTTTGACAAGGATGGATCACCCATTGCAAAATGAGGGAGGTTAGCATTAAATTGAAAGAAATACTGTACAAATCTGCAAAGATTATTAGTAGGTCAGAGGACTGGACAGACTTTAACAACAAGTAAAGAATCACTAAAAGGTAATAAGAAAGCATAAAGCAGGTCGTGAGAGAAAGCCAGCTATCAATTTAAAAATAGACAAAAGATTTTCTACAAGTATTTGAACAGAAAAAGAGTAGCTAAAGCTAGTGTTGAACAAGTAGAGACAGAGTTTAGAGCATTGATGATGAACAACATGGGTGCAGTCTTTGAACAGGCACTTTGTGCCTGTCTTTACTCTAGAAAATTTAGAAAACTTCCCAAAGATAGTTCGAAGTGGATAGGGAGGAATGAACTTCATGCATAGAATATAGAAGTTCGGAAGTCATGTTGTGGTTGTACAGGACATTGCTGAGGCCACTTTTGGAATAATGTGTTCATTTCTGGTCACCCTGCTATAGGAAGGATCTTATTAAATTAGAGAGGGTTCAGATAAGATATACCAGGATGTTACTGGGACTGAAGTGTTGAAGTTATAAGAAGGTGGATAGGCTCGGACCTTTTTTCTCCTGGAGCATAAGAGGTTGAGGGGTCACTTTATAGAGGTTTTGTAAAATCATGAGGGGCATGGATAAGGTGAATAGCAAAAGTCTTTTTCCTAGTGTAAGGAGTCCAAAAGTAGCAGGCATATTTTGGGGTGAAAGGAGAAAAATTTAAAAACGATCTGAGGGGAAACATTTTCACATATAGCGAGGTTCTTTTGTGGACTGAACTGCCAGAGGAAGTGGTAGATGCAGGTACAGTTACAACATTTAAAAGACATTTGGGAAGGTACGTGTATCGTATAAGTTTAGAGGGATTTGAGCCAAATGCAGGAAAATAGGACTAGTTTAGTTTGGGAACTCTGATTGGCACGGATAAGTTGGACCAAAAGGTCTGTTTCTGTGCTGCATGACTCACTGACTCTTAATTACCATCAGCAAGGAAAAGGTTTGAGGAAAACCAGTGGACCTAAAGGTTGACAAGTCACAAAAACCAGGCAGTTTGCATTTCAGGGTTTTAAAATAAGTTGCAGTACAGTTTGTAGATGCATTGATTATAGTCCTGCAGGAATATTTAGATTATAGAAGGGTCCCCTTAGTTTGGGAAATAGCAAATGGAACATTGTTACTCAAGAAAGGACGGAGACACAGTGTAAAGGAAATTATAGGGAAGGTGCTTGAATCCATTATTGAGGAGGTTGTAGCTAGAAAATCAGAATTTAAACAGGCTAACATGGGCTATTTGAAGGGAAATCACACTGAAAGCTTATTTAACAAAATAATACCAAGGATATAGAGGATGCTGCAGATGTGCTGAAGTTGGATTTTCAAAAGATGTTTGGCAAAATACTACATCAGCAATTGCTGCGAAAAGGTGTAGAGGCGAGTTTTGAGAAGATTTGTAGCTCAGGTCGAGGTTCTGGATAAAGGTTTGCTCACTGAGCTGGAAGGTTCATTTTCACACAATTCATCACCATACTAGGTAACATCATCAGTGAGCCTCTGGACAAAGCACTGCTGATGTTTCCTGCTTTCTATTTATATGTTTGGGTTGGTGTTGTCATTTCCTATAGTGATGTCATTTCGTGTTCTTTTTCTCAGGGTGGTGGTAAATGGGATCCAAGTCAATGTGTTTTTTGATAGAGTTCCAGTGGAATGCCATGCTTCTAGAAATTCTCATGCATGTCTCTATTTGGCTTGTCTTAGGATGAATATGTTGTCCTAGTTAAAGTGGTGTCCTTCCTTATCTATACGTAAGGATACTAGTGAGAGAAGGTCACGTTGTTTTATGGCTAGTTGATGTTCATGTATCCTGGTGGCTAGTTTTCTGCCTGTTTGTCCAATGTAGAGTTTGTTACAGTTCTTGCATGGTATTTTGTAAATGACATTAGTTTTGTTTGTTGTCTGTATAGGGTCTTTCAAGTTCATGAGCTGCTGTTGTGTGTTGGTGGGTTTGTGGGCTACCGTGATGCCAAGGGGTCTGAGTAGTCTGGCAGTCATTTCTGAGATGTCTTTGATGTAGGGGACAGTAGCTAGGGTTTCTGAATGAGTTTTGTCTGCTTGATTGGGTTTGTTGCTGAGAAATCGGTGGACCGTGTTCATTGGGTACCCATTTGTTTTGAATACACTGTACAGGTGATTTTCCTCTGTTCTGCATAGTTCCTCTGTGCTGCAGTGTGGGGTGATTCGTTGAAATAATGTTCTGATGCAGCTTCGTTTGTGGATGTTGGGATGATTGCTTCTGTTGTTCAGTATTTGGTCTGTATGTGTTGTTTTCCTGTAGATGCTGGTTTGAAGTTCCCCATTGGCTGTTTGCTCTACTGTGACATCTAGGAATGGCAGTTTGTTGTTGTTTTCCTCCTCTTTAGTGAATTTTATGCCAAGGGGGTAACATTTCCATACATAAAAGGATTGGTTTGCCAGTTTGAAGCAAAGGTATAAATGGGTAATTTTCCAGTTGAAGTACACACAAAGTGCTGGTCAGCTAGTCTGGCAGCATTATGGAAACAGAAACTGAATTAACGGTTCGAGTCTAGTACAACTCTTCTATGAAACTGAAGGGAATGATAATAGGTTATATGCTGTAAAAGTGAGGGGAGGAGAAAGAAGTGGAACAGACTGTAAGGTTTCCAAGAGCAAGCAAAAAGTAAAGGGTGTACTAATGATCATAGATCAGCGACCTAGAAAGGAGTAGGTATTAAGAGTATATATTAATGGGAAAAACCACATATAAGGGCAAGCCCAAGCACATGTGTATGTGGAAAATGAGGTGTTGTTTCTTGCGACAGAAGAAATGTTCTGCAAGATGGTCACCCAGTCTACACTTGATAGATAGTTCAGTATGGAAGAGTGTGCTTGGTTTGAGGGGCACTGGCATCAATACTGGGATAATCATGATTGCATAACCCAGGAAAATAAAGAGGGTATTAACCTAAATAGTGGAGGTAAGGAATCAAATTTGAGATAACAGAGTACAGACAAGGCAAGACAGAAAGATATTGATATGGAAAATAAACAGACCATAACAGGAAGAGACAAAGTATAAATGTAAGAGTAAATCAATAGATAAGGCTTGAAGTTACAAAAATAACAGCATGACAAAACTAAAGACTCTATATCTGAATGCATGTAACATTCAAAACATAACAGATGAAATGAAAACTCAATTGTGTACATTAATATGAAGCAGGAAAACCCCTTGACATAAAATCACCAAAAAGCTACCAGTTGTCATTAATAACGTAACCAATTGTAATTGTGCTCTACCATTGGCGTATGTGCAAGTAGGGCCAATGATTTATGATTTATGCATTTTGGATCCGTTTGACAATGCTGATATTCACGTTGCATGTTTCCTCCTGAGCATCATTCATCTCACCCACTGAGCATATTCTATTTTTTGTCTTCATGCAGTCGTCTAGTTTCTCCTTAAATACATTTATAGCATTTGTCTCAAAATCTCCAGTGGTATCTCATTCCATATTCTTACCACTCTAAATAATGGCACTTCTGAAAATAATTCAATGAAATATAAATGCATTTCTACTATATAGCCTCCATGTTAATTCTGGATCAATGCCCAATCATTGCCCTACCCCTCCCAAACAATCTGAAAAACAGGACTAATGGAAGTGATTTTAAAACGCACAAGTTCACCAGAGATCAAAAACTAGAACTCAAAATTCAACATGTTAGAAGGTGAGAAATATAACACGAAGCAAACATACTTTCTGCAGAATGAGCATCCAGTAAAGAGATGGGTATACTTCCTTGTCTGACATCCCAGATGCAAAATGTTCCATCCTGTCCACCTGTCGCTACTATGTGCTGCTGGTTCGGATGTCTGTCTACACAGTGCAGTGGCACCCGATCACCTGTCCTGGGAATCAACAAACAGTGAAATTAACAAGAAAGTTATACAAAGAATAAGTGGAGACTTAATAATTTTTGTGCTGTAGCAACCATTGTTCCAGACTACCTGGAGATTTTAAAATAATGAAAAGATTTCATAGGGTAGTTATGAAGAAAATATTAATACTAATATTAATTGTAAAATATTAAGATCCAGGTACATAATTGTAAAAATGGTATAGCTTGCAGAAATGTTTAAAAAACAGATTCAATCTTTTCTAGTTGATGTTACACATTTGACACCAGCTAAAGCTTCAGTGATCTATCCAGTACTAACTGCCGAAGCTAGAAGGCTACAGATTTAAGGAACTGTGTCTTCAGTCTTCAGAATGAAGGGTAGGCCTCCAAGCAGGGAAGGTATTACATTGACTTGTACAGAATTGCATTTTCCTGGAACAGTGAGAGCAAAAGCAGACACCACCAAGCACCCAATGAGTTCTGAATTAAGGGACAATTGTTTGACAACGATGTTTTGATTGGCTCTTAACCATGTCTTATCCTAAAAAAGAGAGACTGGACTCAAAATATTAACTATTTTTCTCTCTCCACAATACTGCCAAGTCTGCTGAGTTTCTCCAGCATTTTCTGTTTTTGTTCCAGATGTTCAGTATCTGCAAACTTTGCCTATATTTGAAGTATATAAGAAGTTCTTCTGTCTCTCTCCTCACAATCATTTGATTTTGAAGAATACAGCAGATACTCAGCGTACTGAAATGTCTAGAATTGCAATTGAATATGTAAATTTTCTGTTTTGTTGTACACAGTCTTGCATCATCTATTACAGTTTTATAAAGAGAAGACAAAATAACAATGGTTGAACTTACAAAGAATATATCTGACGAGGCTTATTTCCTGGCTGTCTGAAGTCCCAAATTTTCAACTGTCCTATTGAGTTGACTGTCAAAACTTCTGTAGTTCGCAGGAAGGTGACTGCATTCAGTGAACTACTATCAGCATTGTCTGGAAGGAGAAGGGGTAATAAGCCATGGTTATACAGTCCATTGTCAAAGCCTCTTACACTAAATTGAAGACAAGCTTGCAAAAGTCATTGTCACAGTTGACGACTAGTAGTGACTTGTCAGACAGGCAAATTGTTTGAAGTATGTTTTACATACAAAAGGTTTTAGAGCAGTATCAGAGATGTCACAAAATCTCTAGCAAGACCTAAACCTGAGTCAGAGTGCAACAGACAGAGAGAAAGAGAAATCAAGCATGGCATCACAGGGAAAGAGGCAAGCGATTGGTGTGTGAATACACTTAAATGATGAAAATAAAGTATCTATTCACATTTTTAAAAACAGCTGATTGGCTGTAGTGGAGTTATTAAAATTAAATAAATTAACACATAATAAAGTTAGCAGATAAATTCCAACGCCAGTGTGATCCACGTCAGATACAGCTATAGTAGGTGTCTGCTGCTATGGATGTTTGGCTCAGTTTAATCAGCTGGAGTGTGACGATGCTGTCACTTTAACAAGGTTAGTTTGTCCTTGGGTTTTTTTCCAAGAGAGGTTGTAAGGGCAGAGGTGCAGAAGTGTCTGGAAAGACTGTAGTTTAATAGTGGCAGGGGCATGGCTAGTTCTTCCAGTTTAAGTTTTTTCTCATTTGGTTTAGTCATAACAGTGAGAAGCTGCTGCAGTCCGGAGAAAGGTTCCAATTTCAGCAGATGATTTTTGACTGGCTTCTCTCTCTGAAATCTCTCCCACCTGAAAGAACTTGTGTTCGGGAATTGGAACAGCTCCTTAGTTAAGTTACAATAACAACTCGGTTGAGTTTTCAAATAGTTAAGTTATTTTAAATTTTGTTTTCTTTTGCTTGTGTTTCAACTGTAGTGTTTAATTAAATTCAGTGGTCTGACCAACTGCATCACACCTGGAATATCCACTTCACATCTACCTCTAAAACGAAAAAAGAGTTAGGAGCTAGGCTACCTTCTTTACATATTTTGAGGGAGGTCTGGCCTGGTCCATAACAAGAAGCTGCGGTCAGTCAGCAACATTATGGAGTGAATAAGGACCTCATGGCAGCCATATAGGGACAGGGCTAGATTCATGGGAGCTGTTGGGTGAGTCTCTTAAGTGCTTAAAGTCTTTTCTGTTCTTAACTTATAAACATAGCATTGTGGTAAAATTAATAAAATTGATAGAAGGCAACAATAAAAGTGAGTGAATAATGAAGTAAACAATTAAGGTTGATTAAGAATGGCAATTCAGGCGGTATGTCAAGGCTACAGCATGTGGGAGCGCCTGGACGCTATTGTGATCCAGGGCAAAAATGCTAGCGGTATGTTTGAAGATCAAACAGCTTTAGCTCAGAGTTTGAGAGCTAAAATACAGGCACTGTAATACATAAAGCGAGCATGACATTTACCTTGATTCTTTATCCTGAGGAACTTGCATCACTTAGGATAGGGTCAGTGGTTGGGGACAGGAGGGTGCGACTGTGAATAAGGGGACCCAGAAGGCCAGAAGGCAGAAGTGTCAGCCTGTGCATCATCCAGTAGGGATCCTACCACCTTATTTGGATGAAAGCAGGGACTGCAGAGTGGATGGCCAAACTGACTGTATATGATACCATTCATATCTGGAGAACTAACAAGAATTGTTGTGGTAGTAGTTGAAGGTAGAAAAATAGATTTAAAAATTAGTTTACATAAAAATACAATGGGTGATTTGGTGTAAAAAAAAGCCTGTTCGGTTGTATAAGAGCGCTTCTGGATAGATATTAAAAAAGTAATCAAATTGGCCCAGTTGAGGAGTTCATAGGAAGCTTTTTAAATAGGTTTTTAGAGCAGCATGTTCTAAGGCCAATCAGATAGCAGTTTATGTTAGATTTCCTTTTGTGCAATGCGACAGGATTAGTTAATAATCTGAGTGTTATGGTACCCTTAGATATCAGTGACCTGGTATTGTACAACAATATAGGATTAACTAATGAATTTGCAGTGGATGCATACCTCAGTAGCAGTGACCAATATATTATTTGTTTTACATTCAATTTGAGGGAGCTAAGGATGGATGGAAGACTAGGATTTTAAGCGAAGTTATGAGATGACGAACACAGCGCTGGCTAAAGTAGACTGGCAAATTGGATTAACTGATTGCACAATGGAGATACTAATGACAGGCATTTAAGAGGATATTCAGAATATACAGAATAGACTCATTCCAAAGAGAAAGACTAATTCCAAAGGGAGAACATTCGATGCATGGATAACTAAAAACGTTGTGGAAAGTATTAATCTCAACTACAAAGCATATAATTACTCAAATATAAATGCTTAGTACCCAACCTGCTCCCCCTTGCTGAATCCTCCCCCACACCACCTCTCCCCCGCCATCTCAGACTCTGTCTTTGTGCTGAGGTCCTACCATCTACCTCACCCAACCCAAATACCTCTGCCTCCATCCTCACATTGTGTTTTAGCCCTCAAAAACCTCAAATGCACCCTTCCATTATGAAGCAAGCACCATCGCATCCTAGCCACCCTTGCAGACCTACCTGCCTGGAGGTGGGAGAGACATCATCTTATTGTTTGGCAGCCAACCTACACAAAGCAGAGCCCCACGTTTTCAAAATTACAACAGCCACACTTCAAAAATATTTTGTAGTCTGTAAGGTGTTTAGGGACATTTGGAAGTCCTGAAAGGCATTACATAATCTCAAGGTAGTTTTATCAAGAGTGTAAAATTTTTAAAATTTCCTTTGCACCCACCTATAGTCCGCACAGGTTCCTTTTGGTCAGCTTGTAAATGGTTAATCCGACCATCCTCCCCGACAGAGATGATCTCAGGACCATTACAGACCAGGCTGGTACAGGGAGCATTACTGTGGGAATGGTAGTGGGCACGCTCCCATTCCTGAAGGATTGAAAGTTTCTGTGGGGGGTTGGTGCAGAAAACACAAAAGTTAAGTGCGTGAATTAGGCCAAGGGCCACTTAAAATATGATATGGGGTCTGGTAAAACCAAAATGTGTTGTTTTGAAGAATGATTTACATCCATTTTGAAACTGTTAAGGATGGGCATTTTTTCATTTCAGTAACTGATCATATTCTACAAAATATAGTAAGGTCAATATCATGACACTTCATGATGTAGAACAGGAGAACATTGAACAAACTTTCCCTCTGCAAATTCCCTAATTCTTTAAATAATGTAAAAATTTCCATATATAGTTTATTTACCTGGTCATTCAGATGACAACGGAATAAAATGACACTTCCTGTAGAAGAAGCAGTAATAATCCTTTCCTGATCCAGAAACTATAAAAGAAGGCAAGTCATAATTAATCCTATTACTCGTTGACTTCGGACTTAGAGGAACTTGTAGAGGAAGAAAGTTGAGAACGAGAGAAAAATGTTACATCAGAAAACTAGAAAAAAGTATGCAATAACAGTTGTATGTGAACACAAATATATAACATATACATAATCTAAGATGGTATTCACATAATCATTAGGTCCTTGGTTTCGAATTTCTGTAAACATTGGGCATTCCTTATATATGGCTACAGTTGGTTCTGCTACAAATCATATTTTTTCAACATGATTTGGCTTTAACACGATTGAAGAATTTAGACTGTTATTTGTGGAACGCCAACTTTTCTTACCTGTATTGGCTATTAACATGATTCTGACCCCATTAGTTTAAATGGTGCCGCTATTATGCAATTTTCTTATAACACGAGAATGGAATTATCATGATATTAGAACTGAGTAGTTTCTACAGTTCAAATACTTAGAGTAGAAACAGAGAGTCGACTTTTTAAAAATATTCTTTTGTGGAATGTGGGTACTGCGGAAAAGGCCAGTTGTTGTTGCCCATCCCTAGAGATGATGATCCATTTTCTTTAATATCTGCTGTCCATCTGGTTAGACACAACCAAATGGTTTGTACAACCATTTCAGGGGTGAAGGTCAGAGTCAATCAGATTGCTGTGTCTGGAGTCGCATGCAGGCCAGATGGGTAAGGATGGCAGATTTCTTACTGATTTTTCTGATAATGATCATAGTTTCATGATAGCATCGCTGAGATTAGGTTTCAGTTCCAGATTTATTAACTAATAAAATTTATTAACCAACTCAATGTACGTTCTACTAGCTTTTGTGGTGGGATTTGAAGGAGCATTAGCTTCCACTTGGCCTTGCTGGGATTTGAAGGAGCATTAGCCTCCACTTGTCCTTGCTGCTTCATGGCTTCTGACATCCCCGATGGATTTTATTTGCTGGAATTCAAAAGGCTGTTCTACATGTATTGCACTGGAAAACACTTTTGCCAATTTAATTTCAGCAATGGCTTGGCCCAGATTTATCACAGAGCTTATTGTTGAGATTAAACAAAAAGTAGAAATGATGATAAAGAACACTTTTCTGGATTTTTAAGAAAGGAAAGGCAGTTATATATTTAAATAGCATCTGAAATTCTATTCAACAGATTTGGAAGTGTCTATATGGAGATAGAAGACCAAATGACTGTCACCTAGGCTGTCAGCCGTTCCCTCGGTGCTCTTCAAGAAATGAAACCCATTAACCTTGCCACCTGTAACTAAGAGGTTACATTCACATTGCATGGATGACTCTTCCTTACTTTTACAGGTGACCTTCTTGCCTAGACCAAGCCAAGAATTTGGTATAAAAAAACACTATCTCGGCTCCAGGTCTTATGTGCCTATGTGGGTGCAGTAACATTGGTCTAAAATTATGGCAACACTCAACTCTGCATAGTTACATCACTATTCATAATCAATGCTATTTACCTCTGTCGGATTCAAGATAAGATGTCAAGTCTTTATGCAACATCTAGAAATCATTTTGTCCTTGGAACATATTTCTCTGGATGGGAAGGATTGGATAACCATCCCATCCAGTGTGTTTAAAGACTGCATTACTGGGAATTATTTGGAGTCGGGAGATTGTAGGAAGGTGGATGGACAAGTTGGTTGATGCAATGAGGCTTCTCCAGAAAGTTGCAGACAACTGGGGGAATTTGGTTGTGAGGAAAGATTGAGACTGTTCTACTTTTATCATCGAAGGTTAGGTGATCAAAGTAGTGTTTTTCTAAAACCAGAGACTTTGATAAAGTCGAGGAGAAAAAATCTGTCTAGTGAGTGGGCAAGTAACTAGGGTCTGTAATTCAAAAATCATTGGGAAAATATCTGGAGAGGGAATGTGGAGAAATGTTTTTGACTCAATTGTCAGGATCTTTTTGAAAAGGCAGTGGATGCTGATTTATGAATAATTTCAAAAAGGTGTTGTTCAGGGCTCAGAGGACAAGGAACTTACAAAGATGACAGGGAAACATGCAGGGTTGTTGGGTGAAGCACAATTCTCCTTTGAAGAATCAGGACAGACATAAATGCCTTCCTTGTGTGTTGCAGATTTTCATGATTCTATGAATCAACTAAAGTTAAAAGTTCTGCCCCAGTTTTAATTCACTTTGGTCCAATGGTGTCAGCTTTCATCTTGTAACCAACACAATTTTTTCAATGAAAGTTCAACACAGGTTATACCATGTGACTTAGAAAATAATACCAGTTACTAGTAGATTGTTGCAACAGTATTTAAATTGGAATCTGGTTGGGGTGGGGTGGGGTGGGGGAAGGAATACAAGTGAAGCAAGCTGTGCAGTCTTTTTAAAGCTTTACTACAACTTCAGTTACCTGTAGATCCATCACGTCACCTTGGTGATTGATCGAACACAAGGGCTTAGGGTCCTCCAAGAACAGCTGATCTGTTTCAATGCCTTCAATGTTAGTTGTTTCCCAAAGGCACACTTTATTTTGCTGCATGGGAGGAAGTGCAAAAATTTGTATTTTCGAGATTTCAGAAAAAAGACCTGTTTCAATTACAACCCTCAACAAGTCTGGACCAAGAGTGTGGAACTGACTGTAGAAACAGTAAAAACGAATAGTGTAAACCCCAAGTGAGAGGCAAGAGATGAACGTACGAGAACAAAATAATGAATTATGGCATTTTCCTCTGAATAAGAATCCATTCAGCCCATCATAGCAATGCTGGTTTTTTGAAAGTGTTGTCCAGTTAGTCCCACTTTCCCTGCTCTTTCCTCACAGCCTTGTACACTTTTCCTTTTTAAAATGTTTATCCAATTGACTTTGGAAATTTACTACTGTATTAAATCTATGCCAGCACTTTGTCAGGTAGTGCATTCCAGATCTTACTGCCTTGCATAAAATCAAATTCTCATTCTCCTTCTGATTCTTGATAAATATCTTAAATTGTGTCATCAAATTACCAGCTATGCTACAATGCTCTTTATATACTTTATCAGAATGTTACATAATTTTGAACGACTCTACTCAATCTTCGTGTATTCCTTTTTGCTCCAAGAACAATCCCAGTTCCTGCGGATTCTCTGTATAAATGAAGGCTCGCAACCTTGATACCAGTCGAGTAAATCTCCTCTGTATCCTCTTTAAGCTCTTTATTCATTCTCTAAGGTACAATATCCAGATTTTAAAACAATCACTCCAATGATTTATAAAAGCGTTTCCAGAACAGAAAGTACGAAAGAAACTACTTAGACCAACACCTGGATGGTATTCCCCTTGAACTCTCATTTGGATTGATGGCTTCTAGTTTCAGAATCCCTCTACAGGTGAAAATATTTTCTCCACATCTATCTTGTCTAACCCTTTCATTATTGTAAAAACCTATCAGGTCACACAAAAGAGAAGTCGAGTCAAAAAGTGTGGTGCTGGAAAAGCACAGAAGGTCAGGCAGCATCCAAGAAACAGGAGAATCGATATTTTGGGCATAAGCCCTTCAGGAATGTTGGGGGGAGGGTGGGGCTTGAGGGGTAAGATAGCTGGGAAGGTGATATGCAGATGAAGGTGGGGGGGGGGCAATGGTGATAGGTCAGAGGGGAGGGTGGAGGGGACAGGTAGGACAGTTCAAAAGAG
Source organism: Chiloscyllium plagiosum (assembly GCF_037043375.1). NCBI lineage: Eukaryota > Metazoa > Chordata > Chondrichthyes > Orectolobiformes > Hemiscylliidae > Chiloscyllium > Chiloscyllium plagiosum. The sequence goes on from NW_028270141.1 coordinate 45,818,890, forward strand.
CAGTGCTGGGTTGGAGAGTTGGGCCTGGGATAGGGGTGGGAGAAATAAGGAAACTGGTGAAATCAACATTGATGCCTTGTGGTTGAAGGGTCCCAATGCAGAAGATGAGGCTTTATTCCTCCAGGCATAAGATGGCTTGGATTTGGTGGTGGAGGCAGCCCAGGACTTGGGAGTAGGAGGGGGAGTTGAAGTGGTTGGCCGCAGAGTGGAGTTGTTGTTTGGTGCATGTGTCCAAGAGATGTTATCCCAATGTAGAGGAGACCACATCAAGACGACAGAACAAAGTAGATAAGATGTTTGGATGTGCAGGAAAATCTCTGCCGAATGTGGAAGAATCCTAAGGGGCCTTGGACAGAGGTGAGGGGTATGTGTGGGTGCACGTTTTACACCTCTTGTGGCAGCAAGGGAAGGGGCCGGGAGCAGAGGGTCAGTTGGTAGAGGGCGTGGACCTCATGAGGGAGTGGTTTCTGTGGAATGACGATGAGGGTGGGGAGGGAATTACATCTCTGGTGATGGGGTCAGATTGTAGGAGGCGGAAATGGGGGGTGATACTGCGTTGTATCAAGAATAGAACCCCTCCCTCAGTCATCACCTTCCATTCCACTAATCTCTGGAAACAATGTATCATTTTCTGTCATCTCCACCACCTAAAATCAGACCCCACCACCAGAGATATATTTCCCTCCCCACGACCCCCGCTAACTCATCCTCTACCCCTGGCACCTTCCCTTGCCGCCACAAGACGTGTAAAACGTGCATCCACCCCTCTCCCCTCATCTCCATCCAAGGCCGCAAAAGGGATCCTTCCACATCTGGCAGAGATTTTCCTGCACATCCACATATCTCTCACCTACCATGTCAGTTGCTCTTGACATGATCTCCTCTATAGTGGGGACACAGGGCGCCAACTTGAGGAATGTTTCAGGGAACATCTCTGGGATACATGCACCAAACAACCCCGCTGCCCCATGGTCGACCACTTCAACTTCCCCTCCCACTCTGCCAAGGACATGCAAGTCCTGGGTCTTCTCCACCACCAAATCCAAGTCACCCAATGCCTGGAGGAAGAATGCCTTATCTTCTGCCTTGGAATCCTCCAAACACACGACATCAACATCGATTTCACCAGTTTCCTCATCTGTCCTCATCTCAGACCCAAGCCTCTTGAACAGTCCTATCTGTCCATCTTCCTTCCCAATGATCCACTCCACCCTCCCCTCCGAGCTATCACCATCACTCCCCACCTCCATCTTCCTATCACCTTCCCACCTACCTTGGCCCCAAGCCCCACTCCCTTATCTACCAGCCCCCTTCCCTCCTGCATTCCTAATAAAGGACTTATGCCTGAAACATCAAATTTTCCTGCTCCTCGGATGCTGCCTGACCTTCTGCGCTTTTCCAACGCCACAAGTTTCAACTGACTCTCCAGCATATGCAGTCCTCACTTTCTCCTGGTCACAAGAGAATCCCAGCCTATTCAACTTTTTTAAAAATGGGTATGACCTCTCAACTCTGGTGTTATAACAGTCAAACTTTTTTTTTGCATCTTAACCAGCTACTCTATCCTTTCAATAACAGGTGACCAGAACTGTGCACAATGCTCCAAATGTGGTCTAACCAAGGTTGTATACACCTTTTACATAAACTTCTCTGCTCATCAGTTTTCTCTCTCTAAAACCAACCCCATGATTTGTTTTTTTTTCTAATGCCTTATTAATCTGTTGCTACTTTTAACAATTGTGTTTGCATTCCCTTATCCTTGCACTTATTTAGACACAACACTTGTAAGGAAAATGTGACCTCCTTATTCTTGATGTGAAAGAGCACCTTACATTTGTGTATGATTGGTGAAAAGTGATGAGGATGATTGTGGCATCTGAAAGACCCTAGCTTTGTACCAGCAATACACAGTGGAGTCTGACTCATTAGTTTTGCTCTTCGAATAAGAACAGGAGAATCTTTCAACAGCTTTCTTCCTGATGGAGCAGCCCTTTTGGGGATCTATCCTGTTCACCATGTTCAGAGAAGGGGCTAGAAAAGATGCCCTGTAAATAATTTGTTCAATCACCAATCTGGCTGAAAATCCACACAATGGGATCTTCTACTTGCAGTTTGAAAACCAAAGTCGTACGAACCCTCATGGATTACAAACAAAATAATTGTCTGGAATGAAGAACTGTTCTTGTTGCTGTAAACTCAGGCACTTTAACATCAACATCACTGCTCTACAGAAGTCTCAAAGGCAACTCCTGGAAGAAGGATACGGGGGAAACCAGAGAATCAACCCATGTCAAATGGAATTGGATTCACAATCAAGAACAAACTCATTAACCAATGCTTGGAGATTCCTGTCGGCATCAATGATTGCCTCATATCTCTCCATCTACACTTGTCAAGAACCAACTCTGCTCCAACCCTTGATGCCATAGATGAGTCCAAAGAAGTTTCTGTTCCCCGCTGGACAACAACATCTGAGGAAGATAAAATTATTGTCCTTGAGGACATGAATGTTTGTGTTGGAAAGGACACAACTCTCAAAGGACCTTTGGAAAAGGATTTAAGGATTGCAACTCTGACAGGATTCTCTTGCCCACCAAATGTACATCACCAACACATCGTTATTCCAAAAAGATAGCTTCATGACTTCATGGAGGCATCCATGATCAAAGCACTGGCACATGACCCATTATGTCATCATTCAATCCAGAGACCAAAAAGGATTACCAAAGTGATGAACAGTGCAGACGACTGATAGACAGACCACTGACTCATCCTCTCCAATGTCCATCAAATGCTACCAGAGGCAGTTGATGATGAAGAAACCGGAATAGTCAGGATTCCAGTGCAGATTTTCAAACTTGGAGATGACATGTAAGCTCTACTCCTCCATCAACTGTTCTTGAAAATCTGGACAAAGACGAGATCCCTGTCAATATAAGGATGCTGCCATCACCATAATCCTCAAGAAAGGAGACAAAGTGGATTTGGGAACTACGAGGAATCTCCCCTTGTTCCATCACTGGAAAGAACATTGCCCGAATCCTCATCAAGCCATTGATGCCTTCTCCCAGCCTCAGGAAATTCTTTGGCTTCTGACCAAAGCGTGGAACTGTAGACATGATTTTCACTCTCAGCAACTCCAAGAAATATGCTAGGAACAACACCAACCACTCTACATGGTCCTCATTGATTTGACCAAGACTTTTGATTCAGTCAATCGGGACGTATTATGGATGTCACCAGCAAGGCTGATCGTCCGGTGAAATTCATCAACATCTTGCATCTCCATGATAAGATATCAGTAATGAGTCTCTGACAGTAATATAACAGAATCCTTTGAAGTCATCTCAGAGGTCAAGCAAGGGATATATCATCACTGCCCTTTACTCCATCTTCATCAATGTGATTCTTCTCTTGGTCACAAACAAGCTTCCTAGTAATGTGGACATTGCCTACAGGATGGATGGAAATCTTCTTAACCCCAACAATACTGATCTCACTTCTGGAACCTCAGTGTACAGATGACAATGTCATCTCCACACTCTCAGAACAGAATCTTCAAACCTTACTTAATGTCTCTGAAGAAGAATCTGAAGAATTAGTTTCAACCCGAATTTTCAAATCCTTCACTGATCTGTCCCGGGTCAAGTTCCATCCATCCCACCATTAAGGTTAGTGAAGAAATCCTCCCAAATGTGAAACATTTCCATTATTTGTGAAGCTAACTCTCATCTGTGGCTGACATAAATGCAGAGATGCAACATCACACCCAACCTGCAAGTCCCACTTTTGAACAACTAAGGATGAGAGTATTCAATGTCTGTGACATCCGTCCTGATACCAAGATCCTTATGCATAATGGACTTCTTTTATCTCTTCTAGATTGCTCCGAAACTTGGATGATATATAGATGCCACCTTAAGACACTGGAGAAATATCATCAACACTGTTTGAGATGGATTCTCCATATCATCCAGGAGGACGGCTGTACTAACGTCAGCGTCCTTGAAACAGCTAATAGCATCAGCAACAGGCCACAGTCATCCAAAACCAATTCCGTTGGGCTGGCCACATGCTTAAGATGTCAGAGTTCTGACTGTCAAAGCAAATCTTCTTCACCCAGTTAGAGGAAGGCCTTTGAATAAAAGGAGGACAAAGGAAGTGTTTCAAAGTTTCCTGAAAGTGAGTTTTGAGAAGATTTGTAGCTCAGGTTGAGGTTCTGGATGTAGGTTTTCTTGCTGAGCTGCAAGGTTCATTTTCAGACATTTCATCACCATATTAGGTAACATCATCAGTGAGCCTCCAGATGACACACTGGTGGCATAGGCACCAGTGGGCCATGCTACCAGTGCTTCATCTGGAGGCTCATTGATGATGTTACCTAGTATGGTGATGAAACGTCTGAAAATGAACCTTCCAGCTCAGCGAGCAAACCTACATCCAGATCCCCTGAAAGCCTGCGTCATGAAATGCAACACAGATGTTAACACATGGGAAATCATCATTCAGAAGACACTGACTTGGTGGAAACTCCTGTATGAAGGAACACAATTCTTCAAGAACACCGATCAGCAACAGGGGTACAGAAAAGGAACTTGAGAAAACAATGGCAATGATCTGAAGGTCAAGGACCACTTCCACCTTCTAGAAACACCTGGCAAATATGTGGTCAGAGATGTAGCTCTAGAATTGGGCTCATCAGCTATGCAAGGACCCACAAAACGCATGATTGATGGTCACAGAATTTCCTATATTGATAGCCACACTTGTTAGCGAGTACTCGTCCACAACTGTACTTCATTTGCTGTTTGTGTAGTATTTATTTTCTGTATTTTCTCATTTACCCTTACCTCTCCATTGTCAAATTTGGTGTCACGTGCAGGATTTGAAATTGGACAGTCCTTTCATCTCTTAATTCAAATTGTTTGTAATATTGATCCCAGGATCAGGAAAACCACTTCCAAAGTGCCTTTAATCGCGCTTTCTCTTGTCTTATTAAACTAGCCTGGTATCCATTCTTTTGATTAAAAAAAGTGTGTGAGAGAGAGAAGAAGAGGATCCCGCATGCATTCTATTCAGATTCATTCCTGCCCAGGGGCCTCTGTCTTTCCTCTTCCCTCGGGGGCCTCTCTCTTCCACTCACCGCCCCTCGGTCCAATTCCATTCCCTTTCTCCCCATTTTTGTTCCCATCTCCTCCTCTCCCGGATGACCATGCTGTGTACTTGCCCTTCACTCAGCCGCCGGTCCGCCGCTCTCTGCTCACCTCAGCATCCCAGGATCCGGTGGCGAAGTATTCGGGGAGCTGTAGGCTGGAGCCGGACACCGGGAGCCAGCGAACCCGGCTGATCTTGTGTGAAACAAACCTACCCTCCATAACAGCGGACAGAGCCGTGACCCTGGGGCTGGCAACTTCCGGGTTAACATATAGACAACATCCGGGCGAGCCGACTAGATCTTCCGGCGCTGTGTATTGTTTCTGAGCCGCTTGTTGTCTATTTGGAAACTTCAGCCTTTGGGACTTGATGGTGAGTAACATGGATTATCCGCATTAGAGTGATTATAAAATACACGATTGGTATCGGGGAGCGGGTCTCTCCGAGTTCCAAGGTGTGGGTTAGTAATTCAGTTTGCAGCGCTGTACTTGGCAGGTGTGAGATATCAAACTGAGGCCTCGTCTCTTCTTGTACAAGATGCTACTGCTCTATTGGACAAACAGCAGGGGAGTTCGCCCCGGCGTTCAGACCGATATTTATTCGTTAATCAACGTCACGAAGAAAAGCTGACCGTCTGTCCATGATGGCATTGCTTATGAGACATTGGTGTGCAGCAATAAACAGCGAGAAATCTTTTCTGTCCAACTACTTTATAGTTTGCTCGGGAGTTTAATACAGATGTTATGTATCTTTGTTCCAGCAAAGGTCACACTTGTTTTTTGTGCCTAGCACATGTAATGCGTTATTCATTTAAAATTGAGTGGTCCCTTTAATTAACCTCAATGCAAATTGTGTTGGATTTAAATTGATCAAAGGTATTTCCAGAGTTCCACAAGTGCAGTATCCGTTATGTTTAGTGATTTGTCTCCGTGATAGAGTTGATTATCTACCAAGGTTGTACTGAGGGATTGGCTCACTGTTGAGGGTACAATCTGAGCCAACATTACCAAAACTAAAATTGCTTGTAGATTATTTAATAATTCTGTTATTTGGGATGTTGATATATGGAGATTGTCTGCTTTGTTTACTAACAAAACAGTCATTGCACTTTGTGTATTTACTTGGCTTATAAAATACTCTGACACGTGATTTTAAATTGGCAGATGCATGGTTTTGGATTTCTTCCTCCCTTTCTTCTTAAGTAATTTACAAATTCCTAAATCCAAGCACAATATTATCAAATCTAAAAAATGTTGGGAAATGATGACTAACAGTCTGCAATTTTCTAGCCTGTTTATTTGTCACAATTTACCAGCTGATTTCTTTCATTCAAGCACCAATCCAATGTTAGTTCATCCAAATATTTTGCAGTAGATATGTAATTCTAGGTTAATTAATTGCTTTCTCTATTTGATTTGCTCTGTGTATTAATTTGTTTTTCAATTAGGGGATCCACTGCAGTTCAGTAAATAGTTCCTTAGAAATAATTGCACTATTCAATGCCTAATCTAACCCCTGAATGACTGCAGTCGTGGATTTGTTCGCCAAGCCGGTATGTTTTTCTGCAAATGTTTCGTTGTCTTGCTAGGTGACATCATCAGTACACCTTTGATAAGGTGTTGGTGGTCTGTCTTGCCTGGTATTTATGTCTCTGTTTGTTGATATTTCCAGTTCTGTATCTGAGTAGCATGTATACAGGGGCCAGTTCAATGTGTCTATTGATTGAACTTTGGTTGTAATGCCAAGCTTCAAGGAAGTCTCTAGTGTATCTCTGTTTTGCCTGTGCTAGGATGGTTATGTTGTCCCAGTTGAATCTGAGACCTTTATCTGTGTGGTTGAAAGTGAGAGAGTACTGGTCGTGTTTGACACGGGCGAGCTGTTGTTCGTGCACTTATATGGTCAGTTTTCCTCCTGTTTGTCGTGACTACTCAGACCACTGGGAATCTTAGTAGCTTACAAGCCAGTTAACCCCTTGCAACAACTCCTCACAGAGGTTAAAGGCCTGACATCCACATATAACAGGATGAACATGATCTACAAGATACCCTGCAAAGACTGTGAAAAACACTACGTAGGACAAACAGGAAGAAAATTGACCATACGAGTGTACGAATATCAACTTGCCACTGCCAGACAAGACCAGTACACTGTCATTTTCGACCACACAGACAATGGAGAAAACAAATTCAACTAGGGTAATGTAACCATCCTAGCACAGGCAGACAGAGATATGCCAGAGAATTCCTTGAAACTTGGCACTCCAACCGGAACTCACTCAATAGACACATTGAACT